>NW_020255409.1:0-7379 GCF_003255815.1 Theropithecus gelada
GTGTGTGTTCTTTCATTCTCCACCACCCCCGGTGCGGCCCCCAACAAGTGGCGCAGCGAGCAGGGTCAGCACGGGTGAGTAGGGGAGAACAAGAAGGGGAACCCCCTAGGAGCGGGTAAGGCTCAGATATTGTTAAGGGGAACCTTCTTAAGCTTTCATTATGGGAATTCCATCTCTCTGGCCTCAGAATATTTATGGCTGTTTCAAGGACTGTTGCTGTCTATTGGAGTAGAAGTGAAAAAAAAAAAAGACTTTGAAGTGATTGTTTGCCCATGTTGAACAACATTGTTACTGGTTTCAGTATCAGACTAAAGTGCGGCTGAATCGCAGAGAATGGTTACAGGTAGTAAAAACTCTGCTTAGAGCTCTCCAGTTAGGGGATATTATGCCTCTAAAATTGTGGACCTTGTGTAACTCTATCACTCAAACATTAGAGTTACTTGAGACTGATTCGGAGTGTGGTAATGTAGCCACAGGAGGAAAGGTATCTGAGGATTTGGAAAAATAAAATAAAATAAAATAAATCTGAAATGGAGCCCATTTGTGCCAGGGTAGCAAAAGGGGGAGAAGAGAAAAAGCCAGCTCTTCCTTCTTCTAAGGGAAATTCTGACATGCAGTGTATTATGGAAATGCTTCAACAAATATTACAGATATATTCTTCTAATTCACCTTTGCGAGCTTTCCCTGTTTCTTTTTCTTCTGCCCTGTTAAAAGAGGATTTTCCAGAGCCTCCAATCCCCCGGCTTCCTTATCTTTGCCTTTGTTTGGCAAAGTTGAAGCCCTGTTCACATCAGACATACTTTACATTTATACTAAACACCTGTTTAATATGTTAAAACCAGTATATATGTATATCTTATTGTTTGTTAAAATATTATGAGTATTTCAATAGTCAATAAATAAACACATTAATATTAACTATTAATATTAATATAGTATTAATAACCCCAGCTAGGAAATTGTTATGTTATAGGGGTGCATAGGTTCCACCAATTTACACTGCAAACAGAAGTTGAGTATTCGAGTTGCTTAACACATTAACTACCTCTTGATATTGTCTGTGTTTTTAAATTTTAACCATTGTATTGTGTATGTAATGATTCTCAATTTGGTACATATTTCCTAGTGAGTAATGATGTTAGACATATAGGTTTATTGTCATTTCTTTGTTCTGCTACTTTTGGTTGGGTTATTTGCCTTTTCTTATTAATATGTTGAGATTCTTTATATTTGGGGATATGAGTATTATTATATATTATATATACTTTTAATTTAAAAAAAAAAATTTAAGGAGCTGGATCTGTTTCCAATTATTTGTGCTTCTTTTGCTCCTAATGCTTAGTTTTCAAATGGTGGCAATAATGTCCAATTTAATGCCTTACAAATTAAATTTTTAAAAAAAGAAATGAAAGCTGCCATTTCTAACTATGGATCTCAATCTCCTTTTATCCTTGGTCTTCTTGATGTTTTTTCATCAGAAAATTTGATGATTCCTATAGACTGGAAGACTTTGGGGAAGGCTTTTCTTAATCATTCTCAGTGGTTACAATTGCACAGCTGGTAAATGAACAAGGCACATGTATAAGCTAGGAAAAATATTATGTGTGATCCCCCTGGACCCACTGAGAAACAACTCACAGGCACGGGCCAATATGCTACTCTTAATGCTCAGGCTGGTTTAGATGATGTTGCCTTTACTCAAATCAAGACTTTGTTTTTAAGGGCCTAAAATAAGGTAGAGATAACAGGAAACTCTTCCCTTTCCTCTGTGAAGATTTTATAGGGCACAAATAAACAATATTCAGATTTCGTAGCCCGTCTTCAGGATGCTGTCTTCAAAATTGTGGGTGCTGGCCTTGCTTCAAAAATTTTGTTATAAACATTATCTTTTAAAAATGCTTATGCTGACTGTTAAAAATTGTTAAAATCGTTAAAGGCCAATGGGGCCAATTTAGATAAATATATTAAAACTTGTGTTAGTGTTGGAGGGGCTATTTATGATACTCAATTATTTGCTGGAGCTTTGTCTAAAGCCTTAAAAGGAAATAACAAACAAGGTGTTTGTTTGCAGTGTGGTAAACCTAGACATTTCAAAAAAAAAAAAATGTCATAAAAATTGAACACTTTTATCCCTCAAGGCAGAAAGATGCCTTCAGAGGTGTACAAATGTTGTGATAAAGGTCGACATTAGACAAATAAATGTCATTTCAAAACTGATAAAAGTGGAAATTTACTGTCTCCTCTCCTGGGAAATGAGAGCCGGGGCCCACAGGCTTGGGGCCCCAACAATTTATGTCACCAGGTCTGAAAGTATAGTTGGTTTATCAGTCTTTACAAATGAAAAATATAAGAAAGGAAAAGAATGCACAAACTAACTAGGTTTCTTGTAATAAATGACTAAACTAGTCAAAAGACCAAAAAATACAAGATCAGCATGACTCTAAAGGATGTGAGATTATGGTTCTGCACTTGTTACATTAAAGAGCTAAAATTAATAGACATAATATTAACAATAATAACAGTAATAATAGCCATAGTATACTGAGTACTTACTATGTGTCTACTACTGTGAAAAAATCTTCACTTACATTTAGTTCTTCCAACATCCCTTTAAGACTGACAAATTTTATAATTATTACCATTTTATAGACAAGAAAACAGAGTTAAGACAGTTTTATAAATGTATCCAAGGTCATATAGCTATTATATTTTGAAAATATGACTTTCTGTCCCCAGAGCTTACATGCTTAACCCTTTCCTCTAGACTGCTCTATAAAGTACAAAAATGGTAGTCACCCTCCTTAGAATAATCGGAGGGAAAAAAAAATCAATAACTAAGTAAAAGTTGTATCTCAGCACCAGATCCAATCCCAATTTCAAGTATCCATTTAGCCTTGGATAGCATCACAGTGTTTTGAAAACCAAAATCCGTTGAGTATTTTGTGGTCCACCATCTTTTACAAAGCAGATACTCTATTGAATAGTAAGCTACGAACTGAATTTCTGTACCTGTAATCACCTTATTTGTTTACAAATATTTGTTATTGACTAAATCTGCATACAATACCCAGTGAGCAATGGCCTACAACATTAAAGAATAAATTGAAGTCCTCCTTAAGGATCCCACACCTTACCCCAGTTTCTCAGCTTTATGTGGCAACTAAGCAGAGCGCCGCTGCTGACTTAGTTATTACTCAGCCTTATACTTTGTTTCCTAATAGAAGAATATATAAATTAGCTATTAGAGAGTGTGGCCCTTTGCCAAAAAGACATGATGTTACTAATAAAAGTCTTATTATGGTTCAAGTCTCACAATTTATATGCCTAGAGGCAGGGGAACGTATTGTCAATAGGGAGAATTTGGTAGCACACAAAAAACTGTTTTTTGGGAAACTTTAGTTTCTAATCAAAAGCCCTTATGTTCAGTGTATATTAATGAAATAGTTTTTAAAGGGTTAATTGATATGGGGGTGAATATGTCTATTATTTGTTTAAATTAGAGGCCTATACAATAAGAAAAAAGACAAGTTGCAGTTATACTCACTGGCTTGGGTGCTGCTTCTGTGGTTTATCAAGATGTAAAACCTTTAACCTGTGTCGGTCCTAAAGGTCAACAAGGTCAAGTGTTTTTTTTTTATTTTTATATTGTTCCTATCAATATTAATTTTTGGGAACAAGATCTTTCACAACAATTTGCTGCTTTTTTAAACATTCCTCATATTTCCTCAGCTGCCAAAAATAAGATGTTCAAAATGGGCTACAATCCTTTAAACTCATAGCCACCACTCCTATTTATGTGAAACAGTGACCATTATTTAAAGAAATACTTAGGACTCTAAAAGAGTAAGTCAAAAAACAAATGGCCGAGAGGAATATAAAGCCACGTATTTCTACATAGAATTCCCGTCTTTGTCTTGTCTTAAAACTATAAATGTTTACATTAAACCTAGGAAAAGTTTACAGCCTGGTCTTCCTAATCCTGCCCTTATCCCACAAAGTTAAAAATTAATGATCATAGATCTCAAAAATTGTTTTTTCTCTATTCAGTTACAACATCTTTTTTCTATTCTAGAAGGAGACAGTCACTTGGACAGCTCACGTCATTTAACTCCTTTGGCTTTACAGGAACTCCAGCTTGTGGAAGAGCAACTTCAAAAGGCTCATTTACATTATATCCTTCCCGATGTTCCCCTTTCCCTTTGTTTATTTCATACTTTACATTCTCCTACAGGAATGATTCATCAGACCAATCAGCGGCTAAAAAAAATCTTTTTGTCCAATAAAACATCTAAACACTTGGCTACTTATATCGATCGTTTAACTAAACTGATCATCAAAGGATGGTATCACTGTCGACAACTTTGGAGAGGAGATCCTTCCTTAATTATCTCTCAATTCACTCATAGTCAGATCACTTATCTTCTTGCAACTTCTGATTCTTGGCAAAAAGCTTCATCAATCTTGAGTTACAGTTTATCCTTATCCCTCGGTGCAACAGGGAGAATTGTTTGCTGTTCTGATGATCTTACTTGATTTCCCTACTACTGGTTGTAACATTGTTAGTGATTCTCAATACACCGTTTATGTTACTTCTTATATTTCTCAGGCCACTTTACCTCTTTGTGCTACTTCTTCTCTTCAAAAATTCTTTTCTTTGTTATCCTTTACTTTGAGCCAACGTCGAGCTCCTTTATTCATCACTCATCTTTGTTCTCATTCTCAACTGCCTGGACCATTAGTTCATGGAAATACTCAGATTGATTCACTTCTAATTGGCCACTTGCAGGCTGCAGAACAAGAACATGCTCTACATCACACTAATAGTTCTGGCCTTCAACGACGGTTTCATTTAACTCGTAAATAAGCTCGTTCTCTCATTCGAGCTTGTCCTTTCTGTGCTCCTTTGAGCATTCCATCCTTCCATCCTAGAGTTAACCTGAGAGGTACTCAAGTTAATCAAATTTGACAAATGAATGTTATACATATTCCTTCTTTTAGACGATTAAAGTATGTTCATCATACCATTGATACTTTTTCTCATTTTCAATGGGCCACTCCGTTGCCATCTGAGAAAGCTGATTCTGTTATTACACATCTCTTAGCTTGTTTTGCCATTATGGGCATTCCTTTTATACTTAAAACTGATAATGCCCCTGCCTATGTCTCTCATAAATTACAAGTTTTCTTACAACAATACAATATTCAACATATCACCGGGATCCCGGGCAACAGTCAAGGTCAAGCCATCATTGAGCGCGCAAATTTAACTTTAAAAACTCAACTATTAAAACAAAAAGGGGGAAATGAGCCCCCCCAAAAAACCAGATTTTTTTGAAGGTTAACCTTTCTACCTTAATTTTTTTGATTTTGAAGGTTCTTTTTACCTTAATTATTTTTTGAATCAATGGAGACAATTGCAAGACTCTGCTGTCGTAACCCATCTTTCCTCAACTCCCTCAGTGATAGTCCCTGCTGACAGTTTAAAGGTTTGGTATCCTAATGAAGAAGGTAAGTATGTTCAAGGACAAGTTCTAAAACAGGGACGGGGCTATGCTCTTGTCCTTACAGGGAGTGGACCTGAGTGGTTTCCTACAAGATGATTGAAACCCTGTTGAAAAGAAAACTGGATTCAGCATGCATTTCTTCCTTTGTTAGATGTGCCTCGGCGGGGGACTTATTTCTCTTAGTGAGGCTTTGTATGAATATTGGACTTATATTCCCTTTCCACCCTTGTATCAGGGAGTCGCCTGGGAGGAGGCGGAAATTAAGGTTTTCACCAATAACATTACTTGGATGCCGTCCCCCTATATAGACAAGGACAACATAGAACGGAAAACAGCAATTATAATCAGCACATACCAATTTGGAGTGAAAGAACTTCCAATATATATGGGAAATAGTCCTCATTGTCTCAGAAAATCGCATGAAGCTTGGGCTGTTTGTTATAATCATAGTCATGTGGCTGCTAATACTGTTATTATTGTAACTAGAAGTTTTTAATATAATCATACTGTATATAATAATGAAACTATTCCTAGTTCTTTACTTTTTTGTCCTATTCTAGAGGTTTCTCCTAATATTGAGGTGCTAGAGTGACAACAATGTCGGGGAACTAAACCCCGGATTTTATTAGAATACAATGGGATGCAAATAACTGATTAAAGTGTGCACGGTGATTTTCAAATAAAATTTAGTCACATACCTTTGAAATGGCACCGGGTAAATAAAAGTATTGCTGCTAACAGTAATGAAACCTTGGTATGGCGTGAAAGAGGCCTGAAGTACAGAGTTATTTTTGGAAGTTGTTAGTTGCAGGCGATGCCATTAGCACTTTTGTGGGGAATATGCCCCTTAATCTTTCTAACCCGAATAACTCCTTTCATATTCAATTATATCGGAATACCTCCTGATATATTATTGCTTGTGTCCGTGAGCCCTACCTATTATTAGCAGGAAATTTGACATGGGATAATCTTACGGGGATTGTTAATTGTACAGATACGTGTACATTTTTGTCTTGCCTCAATCATTCCTAGTGGCACAACTTTACTGGGGATATTTATATCCTCAGGGCTCGTAAGGAAATTTGGCTACCTGTTAACCTTACGCGACCATGGGGGGCATCACCTCTTAAAACTTATATTTGGACTTCTCTCCAGCGAACCCTCCGTGCCCTTGGACTTATAATTGCCTTGGTGATGAGCCTTGTCGCCATCGTCTCCACTGCAGCCATAGCAGGACTCGCTCTTCGTCAAAGCATACAAAATGCTGAATTTATGCAGCAATGGCACGAACAATCTCACCGGTTATGGCTTCAACAACGAAACATTGATTCTCAACTTGCTAAAAGATTGGACAACATGGAGCAAGCGTTGACATGGCTTGGAGATCAGCTCACTGTACTCAGTACTCGGGTAACATTACAATGTGATTGGAATTCCACTCAATTTTGTGTAATGCCTGTGCCTTTTAACATCTCTCAAAATTGGACTGTAATCCGAAAATTATTAGTAGGCCATAAAAATATTAGTTTGGACATCCAAGAGCTCACTCAGAACATTTCCGAAGCATTTCGACAACAATTACATGTGTTGTCCGGAACTATAACCCTTCAGGAGCTGGGTCAGCGCCTTGCTGCCTTTAACTCATAGACCCAGATGAAGACATGGATTTCTACAATCTCTGGAAGTATATTGCTTTGGGCACTTGGTTTGGGTCTACTTCTTTTGGTGATTTGATGCTCCCTCCGTCGCCACCAAAAACAAAAGAAAACACAGGAACAAATATGGGCTACCTTTTTAGGATTGAGGCAAAACAAAATTAAAAGGGGGGAAATGCAGGGGCCTTTGAAAACAGTATGCTGAGAATAGATAGGGCTC
>NW_020255410.1:0-1151 GCF_003255815.1 Theropithecus gelada
TTCGGAGAAACTTCTTTGTATTCTGTGAAATCATCTCACAGAGTTACTGCTTTGCCCTCAAGAAGCCGTTCGCTAAGCCTGTTCTTGTGGAATTTGCAAAGTGATAGTTGGAAGCCCATAGAGTGCTAAGGAGAAAAAGAAAATATCCTCAGAGAAAAACTGGAAAAAGTTCCTGGGAAAATGCTTTGTGATGTGTGACTTCCACTCACAGAGTTCCATCTCTATTTCGTGGATCTGTTTGCTAGCCTTATTTCTGTGGAATCTGAGAACTGATATTTCGGATCCCATTGAAGACTCTTGGGCCAAAGGAAATATCTTCTGATCACAAAGAGAAAGAAACTTTCTGAGAAATTTCTTTGTGTTCTGTGAAATCATCTCACAGAGTTACACCTTTCCCCTCAAGAAGCCTTTTACTAAGCCTGTTCTTTTGGAATTTACAAAGTGATATTTCGATGCCCTTAGAGGGCTACGGTGAAAAAGGAAATATCCTCAGATGAAATCTGGAAAGAAGCTTTCAGATAAACTGCTTAGTGTTCTGTTAATTCATCTCACAGAGCTACAGCTTTCCCCTCAAGAAACCCTTCGCTAAGTCTGTTCTTGTGGAATTTGCAAAGTGATATTTGGAAGCCCGTAGAGCGCAATGGTGAAAAAGAAAATATCCTCAGAGAAAAACTGGAAGGAAGCTTTCTGAGAAACTGCTTTGAGATGTGTGACTTCCACTCACAGAGTTACATCTGTATTTCGTGGATCTCTTTGCTAGCCATATTTCTGTGGAATCTGAGAACTGATATTTCGGATCCCTTTGAAGACTATAGGGCCAAAGGAAATATCTTCCGAACACAAAGAGAAAGAAGCTTTCTGAGAAACTTCTTTGTGTTCTGTGAAATCATCTCACAGAGTTACAGCTTTCCCCTCAATAAGCCTTTCGCTAAGCCTGTTCTTGTGGAATTGGCAAAGTGATATTTCGATGCCCATAGAGTGCTACGGTGAAAAAGGGAATATCCTCAGATGAAATCTGGAAAGAAGCTTTCTGAGAAACTGCTTAGTGTTCTGTTAATTCATCCCACAGAGATACAGCTTTCCCCTCAAGAAGCCGTTCGCTATGCCTGTTCTTGTGGAATTTGCAAAGCGATATTTCGATGCCCATAGAG
>NW_020255411.1:0-1151 GCF_003255815.1 Theropithecus gelada
ACAGTGCTACCATACTGATCCATGAAAAGAGTGGTGTAACTCTGTGATATGATTTCACACCTCACATTTCTGTTTCTCAGAAATCTTCTTACTAGTTGTTATCTGAGGATATGTCCTTTTTCAAAATACTCCTCTATGCACTCCCAAATATCCCATTGCAGATTCCACAAAAAAAGTGTTAGCAAACTTCTCATTGAAATGAATGGTGTAATGTTGTGAGAGCAGTTCACACATCACAAAGAAGTTTCACGGAATGATTTTTTTGGTCTGTATCTGAGGACATTTCCTTTATCTCCACAGGCTTCAGTGGACTCCCAAATATTCTATTGCAGATTACAAAAAAAAAGTGTTATCAAACTTTTCAATGAAAACCATGGTGTAACTGTAAGATGAATTCACACATCACAAAGCAGTTTCTCAGAAAACTTCTTTCTAATTTTTATCTGTATATTTCCTTTTACACCTAAAGTTTCAATGCACTCCCAAATATCCCCTTGCAGATTCCACGAAAACAGTGTTAGCAAACTGCTCCATGAAAAGAATGGTGTAACTCTCAGAGGTGAATTCACACATCACAAAGAACTTTCTCAGAAAGCTTCTTTCTAGTTTTAATCTGAGAATATTTCCGTTGTCACTATTGTCACCATAGGGTTCAATGTGATCCAAAATATCCCTTCTCAGTTTCCCCAGAAACAGTGCTATGAAACTTTCCATGAAAAGAATCATATAACTCTGTGAGATGAATTCACAAATCACAAAGCAGTTTCTCAGAAAACTTCTTTCTGGTTTCTGTATGAGGATATTTCCTTTATAAATATAGGCCTCAATGTGCTCATAAATATGCCTTAGCAGATTACACAAAAATAGTGTTAGCAAACTGCTCCCATAAAAGAAACGTGTAAATCTGTGAGATGAATTCGCACATCACAAAGAAGCTTCTCAGAAAGCTTCTTTTTGGTTCTTGTGTGAGGATATTTAATTTGTCACCATAGGCCTCAATGTGCTCCCAAATATCCCTTTGCAGATTGCACGAAAACAGTGTTATCAAACTGCTCCATGAATAGAAACATTTAACTCTGTAGGATGAATTCACATATCACAAAACAGTTTCTCAGAAATCTTCTTTCTATTTTTTATCTGAGGATATTTTC
>NW_020255412.1:0-1151 GCF_003255815.1 Theropithecus gelada
GGGGAAAGCTGCAACTCTGTGTGATTATTTCAAAAAACACAAACAAGCCTCTCAGAAAGCTTCTTTCTCTTTGTTATCGGAGGATATTTCCTTTGGCCCTATAGTCTTCAAAGGGATCCGAAATATCTATCACAGATTCCACAGAAATAAGGCTAGCATAGAGTCCCACGAAATACATGTGTAATCTGTGAGATGAACTAGCAGAACCCTAAGCAGTTTCTCACAAAGCTTCTTTCCAGATTTCATGTGAGGATATTTCCTTTTTCACCGTACCCCTCTATGGGCTTCCAAATATCACTTTGCCAATCCCACAAGAAGTGTCTTAGCCAAAGGCTTCTTGAGGGGAAAGGTGTAACTCTGTGAGATGATTTCACAGAACACAAAGAACTTTCTCAGAAAACTTCTTTCTCTTTGTTATCTGAGGATATTTCCTTTCACCGTATAGTCTTCAAAGGGATCCGAAATATCTGTTCTCAGATTCCACAGAAATAAGGCTAGCAAGGAGATCCACGAAACACAGATGTAACTCCGTGAGATAAAT
Source organism: Theropithecus gelada (assembly GCF_003255815.1). Classification (NCBI taxonomy): domain Eukaryota; kingdom Metazoa; phylum Chordata; class Mammalia; order Primates; family Cercopithecidae; genus Theropithecus; species Theropithecus gelada. Next base: position 542 of record NW_020255412.1, read on the forward strand.
TAACAGAACATTAAACAGTTTCGCAGAAAGCTTCTTTCCAGATTTCATCTGAGGATATTTCCTTTTTCACCATACACCTCTGTGGGCTTGCAAATATCACTTTGCCAATTCCACAAGAACTCTCTCACCGAAAGGCTTCTTGAGGGGAAAGCTGTAACTCTGTGAGGTGGTTTCACAGAACACAAAGAAGTTTCTCAGAAAGCTTCTTTATCTTTCTTATCGGAGGATATTTCCTTTGGCACTATAGTCTTCAAAGGGATGCGAAATACCTGTTCTCAGATTCCACAGAAATAAGGCTAGCAAAGAGATACACGAAATAAAGATGTATCTCTGTGAGTGGAAGTCACACTTCACAGAGCAGTTTCTCAGAAAGCTTTTTTCCAGATTTCATCTGAGGATATTTCCTTTTTCACCATAGCCCTCTATGGGCTTCCAAATATCACTTTGCCAATTCCACAAGAACTGTCATAGGGAAAGGCTTCTTTAGGGGAAAGCTGTAACTCTGTGAGATGATTTCACAGAACACAAAGAAGTTTCTCAGAAAGCTTCTTTCTCTTTGTTATCGGAGGATATTTCCGTTGGCCCTATAGTCTTCAAAGGGATCCGAAAT
>NW_020255413.1:0-1151 GCF_003255815.1 Theropithecus gelada
GAGTGAAATTATTCAGAGGAGGGAGAGGCAGCTTTTCTCTGAAGGCTGAGTGGGTGGAAGTGAACTTCGTGGATGAAAGAGGGCTCAGAGTCTAAACATCTCTGAGAGCTGAGAAGCTATTTATCTGGCCTCTGGATGTGTATCTAAATGTATATATTTTTTTCGGTCAAAATGAAGTCACTTACAGACTGTATTTTAAGTGAAAAGATTCTGCAATTTACCACCTGCTGGCTCTGACCCAGGATGGCCCAGCCCTTCCTTAGTTTGCACTTCTTTCCTCATGAAGTTAAATTGTTTTCATGTTTTTAAGGTATGCATTTTGTAGTCAGTGAGCTGTCATTTTACATTCTTTGCCCATATCTCCTTCCCTTTAATAATTATGGATTATGATCTCCCATTTACATCCAGGAAACTTCAAGAGGTTACTGAGGGTTGCCTTCAAGAAAGGGTTTGTAGCCTATCTGAACTTGTAGATTTCTTGGATAATTTGATGCATGTGCAGAAAAATGAATTTTGTTTTGCTTTCACACACATTAATATTAGTCTGTTCTCACACTGTTAATAAAGACATACCTGAGACTGGGTAATTATAAAGGAAAGAGGCTTAATTGACTAACAGTTCCACATGGCTGGGGAAGCCTCATAATCATGGCAGAAGGCAAGGAGGAGCAAGTCACATCTTACATGATGGCAGGGAAGACAGAATGAGAGCCAAGGAAAAGAGGTTTCCCCTTATAAAACCATCAGATCTTGTGAAACTTATTCACTACCATGAGAACTTTATGGGGAGAAACCACCCCCATGATTCAATTATCTCCCACCAGGTCCCTCCCACAACACATGGAAATTCTGGGAGCTACAATTCAAGATGAGATTTGGGTGGGGACACAGCCAAACTATATCAGATTCAATTTCACATATTTTTGGACCCAGGAAACCCCACTAAGGCCAAGATTACATATGCTTTTCCGGAGTCTGCTTCTGAAGTCTTCAGGAGGCTCCTGTGGAGAAAGGAGCTGGTGTCCAATCCAGTGGACCTGTGGGTGGGATGGGCAGCTTCCTCCACATTCCCTGTTTTCCAGGCTCAGGGGGGCAGCCACTGGGAAACAGGATGCAGTCAGGTCACCTGCAGGCCATTCACCTACCAGAGA
>NW_020255414.1:0-1151 GCF_003255815.1 Theropithecus gelada
AAAAAAAAAAAAAAAAAAAAAAGTATGCATGGAAGTAGAAGGCTCCAGATGATGGCCTCACATGGGGGAGCTCACAGAGAGGAGGGTGCTGGGACCCCAGGGAGGTGCTCCTAGCTCTGCCACTGACCTGGGCTCACTTTTGCCCCATCCCACACTCATCAGTAAAGGAGGACCCTGCAATAGATTGCCGGCTCTCATGATCTGTTCTATCTCTGGTTATTAAACTTGAATTTAGGACTTCAAATTCTCTTTAAACTGAGAAGAAAACATTAATTCAGAAAGATTCTTTCCATTAAAAAAAGTGTTTATATTTTATGATAAAGGGTTAAGTACCCACTATGCTCTAGAGTCAAGGCTTGTCTTGGCTTCTTGTCCTCTTTCTTCCTGATGAATTGCTTGACACTTCCCTGATCCTGCAGCTCTTTTCTTTAGAAAATAACATTTGGTTCTGGTCATGGAGAAGTTTGGGCTTTGCTGATTTAAGGCCATAAAGAATATAACAGCAAATTTAAATACTTTCATATCTATAAAAGCACAAGTCTTGAAATAACAAATGTTAACATATGACACTCAATGTTAGGTCTTTATAATAGAGTTTCCTTTCATCATCAGAGGTTCAGTTGCTATTTAGTTCTAAATCTCTTTTGTAACTTTAAGCCTTGTATTCAGTTATAATTTTCTATTTGCTAGATCATGTTAAGGCTGAACTATAACTTTAGGGTTCAGATTTCAATGGATTAACTTTATAGTATAAACAATTAGGAAATACACTTGTTCTCTAATCATGCATTTCAATGACCATGGCATTGATTCTGTAGAGGTAGACTTTATCAATACATTGTGTTGTCTTATTTTAATATACAAATAAACATCTGTGCCAATACCAGAGACCATTTTCAAAAGACTCTCCAAGAAGACTTAAATTTTTTTTAGTAAGTGGCAGGTGAGAGTTCAGGGGTACCTATTCCTTTTGCAATTCAAAAACATAAATTAGGATAATTGTTTTAGAAAATGCTTAGAGAAAGAGATGTGCTGATAAGTTTGAGCTCTAATTAAGCAGCTTCTTCTACAGCTCATGCTTTAATTCAATTCCAGGTATTCTCGCCTTTTGCTAGTCAACACTGACACAGATCTGTCTACTTTAAGATCAT
>NW_020255415.1:0-1151 GCF_003255815.1 Theropithecus gelada
CAAAAGCTTGTTGTGATGGAGATGGGATATGTTGGTCAGAGACTCTGCCATGAGGCCGCAAAGCAGGGCTCTGTCAGCTGGGAGCATACAATGGCCAAGGCGGAAGGAATAAAAGGGACAGCCACAGAAGACACTTGGGCAAGTTTGCAAATTAGGATTCATATTCCTGACAGGTCAGCCCAGAAGCTGAAGAAAGTCGGCAGGAATTCAAAACCTCCTGACCTACCACATGTGCCTGCTCTCTCAGGCGCTGGCTCTGGGTAGGGTAAGCTGGGACCAATACCCTCCCGACCCCTTCAAAGGCCAGAAATATTTACAGTGTGTATATGTGATGAGGGAAGGGGGAGCAGTGGTTTGCCAAAGAGGGTTCCTATAACCCATACTATTCAGATTTTAATTCCGACACTATATTGAGTCACTATCTGACTCCAAACCCCTATATTTAATGCCAGTGCTTGAGGCTGTACCACATATTTCCTGACTCAATGGGGTAAACATCCTGGCGTATAGCACCTTTAACTCAGAGCTATATTTCTTCTTACCGCTGACTCAAGGAAATGATACCATATGAAGTAGTTTTAAAAAACAAAAAGGTGTTAAATCTTTTTAACTAGAGAAGCTGTAAGACAATTCCCCATGTGTGTTTTGGGTGCAGCCAGGACACCTGGAAGTGAAGGCAGGCAGCAGCCTGGTTTATTGGCTTTACGAAAACCACCATGACATGTCTGCAGATAGACGATCTCAGCAGATTTGCGGGAGAGAATCTTGATGGTATATCCTGTCTAAATCACTTTTTTTTTCACTGACGACTGAGGTGAGAACAAAGTGTTTAGTGGTGATAACCAGGAAATTCAGGCAATTGGAAAGAGCTGAGCAAGGCATTGTGTAGTGAAGCGTGTCAATTATACAAACACACACCCTGCAGAATTTCATTAAGACGCTCACATCACAGCCCAGGTCTGTAAGCTCCCAAAGACAGGAGCTTGTCCTTGTTTTTGGCAAACTTACCATTATACCAGCCTTTAGAACATTAAAACTTTTTAATGGCAAACATTTGAGGCTATATTTTTAATCAGGCCCATTAACTGAATTTTATATATATATATAAAATGGATATGGGTCTGTCTCACAAGTTTGGCATGGATTGCATA
>NW_020255416.1:0-1150 GCF_003255815.1 Theropithecus gelada
GTTCTCAAATTCCACAGAAATAAGGCTAGCAAAGAGATCTACGAAATACAGATGTAACTCGGTGAGTGGAAGTCACACATCACAGAGCATTTTCTCAGAAAGCTTCTTTCCAGATTTCATCTGAGCATATTTCCTTTTTCACCATTGCCCTCTGTGGGCTTCCAAATATCACTTTGCCAATTCCACAAGAACTGTCTTACCGAAAGGCTTCTTGAGGGGAAAGCTGTAACTCTGTGAGATGATTTCACAGAACTCAAAGAAGTTTCTGAGGAAGATTCTTTCCCTTTCTTATCGGAGTATATTTCCTTTTTCCCTATAGTCTTCAAAGGGATCCGAAATATCTGTTCTCAGATTCCACGGAAATAAGGCTAGCAAAGAGATACACGAAATACAGATGTAACTCTGTGAGATGAATTAACAGAACACTAAGCAGTTTCTGAGAAAGCTTCTTTCCAGATTTCATCTGAGGATATTTCCTTTTTCACCATAGCCCTCTATGGGCTTCCATATATCACTTTGCGAATTCCACAAGAACTGTCTTAGCGAAAGGCTTTTTGACGGGAAGGCTGTAACTGTGTGAGATGATTTCACAGAACACAAAGAAGTTTCTCAGAAAGCTTCTTTCTCTTTGTTATCGGTGGATATTTCCTTTGGCCCTATAGTCTTCAAAGGGATCCGAAATACCTGTTCTCAGATTCCACAGAAATAAGGCTAGCAAAGAGATCCACGAAATATAGATGTAACTCTGTGAGATGAATTTAGAGAACACTAAGCAGTTTCTCAGAAAGCTTCTTTCCAGATTTCATCTGATGATATTTCCTTTTTCACCATAGCCCTCTAAGGGCTTCCAAATATCACTTTGCCAATTCTACAACTACTATCTTAGGGAAAGGCTTCTTGAGGGGAAAGCTGTAACTCTGAGAGATGATTTCACAGAACTCAAAGAAGTTTCTCAGAAAGCTTCTTTCTCTTTGTTATCGGAGGATATTTCCTTTGGCCCTATAGTCTTCAAAGGGATCCGATATATCTGTTCTCAGATTCCTCAGAAATAAGGCTAACAAAGAGATCCACGAAATACAAATGTAACTCTGTGATTGGAAGCCACACATCACCGAGCAGTTTCTCAGAAAGCTTCTTTCCAGATTTCATC
>NW_020255417.1:0-1150 GCF_003255815.1 Theropithecus gelada
TGCCTTTGAAGACTATAGGGCCAAAGGAAATATCCTCCGATAACAAATAGAAAGAAACTTTCTGAGAAACTTCTTTGTGTTCTGTGAAATCATCTCACAGACTTACAGCTTTCCCCTCAAGAAGCCTTTCGCTAAGACAGTTCTTGTGCAATGGGCAAAGTTTTATTTGGAAGCCCCCAGAGGGCTATGGTGATAAAAGTAATATCCTGAGATGAAATCTGGAAAGAAGCTTTCTGAGAAACTGCTTAGTGTTCTGTTAATTCATCTCACAGAGTTACATCTATATTTCGTGGATCTCTTTGCTAGCCTTATTTCTGTGGAATCTCAGAACAGATTTATCGGATCCCTTTGAAGGCTATAGGGCCAAAGGAAATATCCTCCGATAACAAAGAGAAAGAAGCTTTCTGTGAAACTTGTTTGTGTTCTGTGAAATCATCTCACAGAGTTACATCTGTATTTCGTGGATCTCTTTGCTAGCCTTCTTTCTGTGGAATCTGAGAACAGATATTTCGGATCCCTTTGAACAGTATAGGGCCAAAGGAAATATCCCCATATAACAAAGAGAAGGAAGCTTTCACAGAAACTTCCTTGTGTTCTGTGAAATCATCTCATAGAGTTTCAGCTTTCCCCTCAAGAAGCCGTTCGCTAAGACAGTTCTTGTGGAATTGGCAAAGTGATATTTGGAAGCCCCTAGAGGGCTATGCTGAAAAAGGAAATATCCACAGACGAAATCTGGAAAGAAGCTTTCTGAGAAACTGCTCTGTGATGTGTGACTTCCACTCACAGAGTTACATCGGTATTTCGTGGAGCTCTTTGCTAGCCTTATTTCTGTGGAATCTGAGAACAGATATTTCGGATGCCTTTGAAGACTATAGGGCCAAAGGAAATATCCTCCGATAACAAAGAGAAAGAAGCTTTCTGAGAAACTTTTTGTGTTCTGTGAAATCATCTCACAGAGTTACAGATTTCCCCTCAAAAAGCCTTTCGCTAAGACAGTTCTTGTGGAATTGGCAAAGTGATATTTGGAAGCCCATAGAGGGCTATGATGAAAAAGGAAATACCCTCAGATGAAATCTGGAAAGAAGCTTTCTGAGAAACTGCTAAGTTTTCTGTTAATTCATCTCACAGGGTTTCAACTGTATTTCGTGAA
>NW_020255418.1:0-1150 GCF_003255815.1 Theropithecus gelada
GGATATTTCCTTTTTCACAGTAGCCCTCTATGGGCTTTCAAATATCACTTTGCCAATTCCAAAAGAAGTGTCTTAGCGAAAGGCTTTTTGAGGGGAAAGCTGTAACTCTGTGAGAGGATTTCACAGAACACAAAGAAGTTTCTCAAAATGCATCTTTCTCTTTGTTATCGGAGGATATTTCCTTTGGCACTATAGTCTTCAAAGGGATCCGAAATATCTGTTCTCAGATTCCACAGAAATAAGGCTAGCAAAGAGATCCACGAAATACAGATGTAACTTCGTCACTGGAAGTCTCACATCACAGAGCAGTTTCTCAGAATGCTTCCTTCCAGATTTCATCTGAAGATATTTCCTTTTTCACCATATCCCCCTATGGGCTTCCAAATAATGCTTTGCAAATTCCACAAGAACTCTCTTAGCGAAAGGCTTCTGGAGGGGAAAGCTGTAACTCTGTGAGATGATTTCACAGAACACAAAGAAGTTTCTCAGAAAGCTTCTTTCTCTTTGTCATCTGAGGATATTTCCTTTGGCCCTGTACTCTTCAAAGGGATGCGAAATATCTGTTCTCAAATTCCACAGAAATAAGGCTAGCAAAGATATCCACGAAATGCAGATGTAACTTTGTGAGTGGAAGTCTGACATCAAGGAGCAATTTCTCAGAAAGCTTTTTTCCAGATTTCATCTGAGGATATTTCGTTTTTCACCATAGCCCTCTAAGGGCTTCCAAATATCACTTTGCCAATTCCACAAGAACTGTCTTAGCGAAAGGCTTCTTGAGGGGAGAGCTGTAAGTCTCTTAGATGATTTCAAGGAACACAAAGAAGTTTCTGAGAAAGCTTCTTTGTCTTTGTTATCGGAGGATATTTCCTTTGGCCCTATAGTCTTCAAAGGGATCCGAAATATCTGTTCTCAGATTCCACAGAAATAAGCGTAGCAAAGAGATCCAGGAAATACAGATGTAACTCTGTGAGATGAATTAACAGAACACTAAGCAGTTTCTCAGAAAGCTTCTTTCCAGATTTCATGTGAGGATATTTCCTTTTTCACGATAGCCCTCTATGGGCTTCCAAATAATGCTTTGCAAATTCCACAAGAACTGTCTTAGCGAAAGGCTTCTTGAGGGGAAAGCTGTAACTCTGGGGGAAGATTT
>NW_020255419.1:0-7376 GCF_003255815.1 Theropithecus gelada
AAATGCATGTGTATATGTGTGTGTGTGTGTGTGTGTGTGTGTGTGTGTGGTCCCCACCACTCAAATGTAAACTCTCTGTCTCCTCTGCATCTTTCTCAGCTCTTGGCACCTGAAGCTGAATCAATATGACAGGGCAGGGAATGAGACTGGCAGCGAGCAGCTCTGCAGGACTCTCCCTGACCTCCTTGGCTTCATTTCTCACGGCCCCAGATGTCCACTTCTGTCTGTCACTCCGTCTGTCTGGCTCCTGTCAGCTGAAGCACTCACGACAACCTGTCAGGCTGGTGTAATGCCCTGCAGCAGGGCACAGCAGGGGGAGAAGGATCCCAAGTCTTGAAGATTTCACAGGATAGCCATTTTCCTTGAAGCCTGATAGAACCAGTCAGAATCCTCTTCCTTTCTTGGCTGCTTTAGAATAGAAACTGTGTATATACTCAGGGGAATATTCTAACCAGTGGGAGATTCTCATTTTCTTTCTGAAGGACAAGGACGTTACAGTAAAGAGGAAAAATAAGGCAGAGAAAGGACCTCCAAAGAGCCAGGATGTCCTCTCAGGCACTCCATTACATGCACAAGGGCCAGGGAGCCCACAGCTTGCATGGCCACTAAAATGGAGTCACAGCATAGTTCTCAGCAACATCCTGCCCAGAGGGCTGCACTGGCATGGTTGGACAGAGCCTGCTCAAAACATGCATGTGGTGAGTAGTCCCTCCTTCACAGTGGACTTCACGGCCACCACCATTTCTTGCTGTCTCCAGCCATTCCTATTGCCATCTGCCAAAAGGGAAGAAAGAGAAGTTGTTCACAGATATCATCACTTGCCCAGCAACTCAGACTCCGCACCAAGTAAGACAGCCAAGACAGCGCCTGCCCTGGGACTGAATTAAAGAGAAGAATTTAAGGGAAAAAAAAAAAAATTCTCCTAGATGGCAAGACCCACAATGCTCTGGGGCCACATCTAATTAACTTACAGCCTCTGATGTCAACAGCTTCCAAGGCTGGTGTAGTGCATTCGCAAACACATTCCAGAAGAGTCAGCATGATCTGGTGTTGACACAGGCCCATAACTGTCAGAGGCAGTAGTTTCCAATTTATGGATGCCGTAAAGCTTTGGCAATATGATTGCTACAATGTGTGGTGTGTTTTTGACAATAAGCAGGAGGTAGGGGGTTGGGGAGTATCGGTTCCACATTTGACTATGGATGTGGGCTCATAAGGGAAAACACGTAGTGATTTCTGCAGTTGCAAAGCAGCTACAATAATGACTCCAAACAATGAGCCTAGGAATGTTATGTAGTTCTTTACTAGCAAACTCTGGACTTCTACATCAGCTCAAAGGTACATTAGTTATTCAACAAACATGCATTACCACCTACCCCATGCCAGGCACATAGTGCAGAATAAGTACAGAGTACAGTGGGAGCAGAAGAAATGGATGGTAGGTTTACCTCCAAAGGATTCAGTAAATGCCAGGTCTCCTTACTTCAAGAACCCTCCTAAGAAGAACCATGATGGAAGGAAAAAAGAAGGAGAAGGGAAATGAACACAGCTGCCATCAGCCTTTGCTTCTATCCTGACAAGATGTGTGTGTCCTTAGACGCAGGTGTGTGAAACTTGTTCATGTGGGCAGCAATAGAAGGAGTGACTTTTTCATGGTCTAAGACCCAGATATAATACTAGACTTGATTATTGACCAAAATAAAACGTCACCAAAACATTCTTCATTTGTTATCACTTACTGGCCTCAAGGCCAACATTTGGGTGTACTCAAAGTCTGGAGCTCAAGAGTCTAAATAATACAGTCCCAAGCTAGAGCATAAGAGTGTATGTGTGTGTGTGTGTGTGTGTATGTGTGTGTGCTCATGTATATGTGCATGCATATGCCTAAATGCTGGTCTGAAACCCTCTAAATGGATTCCTTATGGTTCTCGAAAGCAGAGGCAGCTAGGTCATTAGAATCCATGCAACCAGCAGATATTTACTAACCACCTACAGGGTGCCAAGTATGGTGCTAAAACGGAGGGGCTAAGGGACAAACTGTGTGGCTCTCAGAAGTTAGTGCATTTTTGCTTAAGAACAGAGAGTGGATAACATATTAGATTCATATTCACATACTCATTGTTAGGCAATTCCAACTAGGAAAGACTTTTATCTTAAAAAATAAAAAAGGTTGCCACTACACATCTATTAGAATGGCTGAAATGAAAAACGCTGACAATGTCAAATACTAGCAAGGATGTGGAGCAAAAGGAACTCTTCCTTATCACCAGTGAGAATGCAAAATGGTACAGAAACTTTGGAAATCAGTTTGGTGGTTTCTTACAAAACTAAACATACTCTTATCATATGACCCAGCAATAGTGCTCTTTAGTATTTACCCAAAAAAGTTGAAAACCTATGCCACAGAAAAACCTGCTTGTAGATGTCTATAGCAGCTTTATTCAGAATTGCCAAAACTTGGAAGCAACCAAGATGACCTTCAATAAGTGAACAGATAAACTGTGGCATGTCTAGACAATGGAATATTAGTTAGTGCAAAAAAAAAAAATGAGCTATCAAGCCATGAAAAGACATGGAGGAACCTTAGATGTATATTATTAAGTCAAAGAAGACAATCTAAAGAGGCTATATATTGTACAAGTCCAACGATATGACATTTTGGATAGAGCAAAATCATGAAGGCAGTAAAAAGATTGTGGTTTTCAGGGGTCTAGGGAGAGAGAGGAATGAAAAAGCAAAGCATAGAGGATTTTTAGGAGAATAAAATTATTCTGTACAATACTATGATGGTGAATACATGTTGTCTTAGTTCATTTTGTGCTACTACAACAAAATATCTGAGTCTGGGTAATTTATAAATGACAGAAATTTATTTCCCACAGTTCTGGAGGCTGGGAAGTCCAAGGTGCCTACATCAGGTGTCTGGTTAGGACCATCTTGCTGAATCTTCCAGAGGTGAGTAAAGCTATTTCCTCATATGGCAGAAGAGCAGGAGACAGATTATTCTTCCCAAAGGCCCATTTTCTAAAAGAATCCATTCAGGAAGGTGGAGGCCTCATGACCTAAACACCTCACATTAGGCCTCATCTCCCCACACTGTTGCACTGGAGATTAAGTTTCCAACACCTAATTTTTGGAGGGGACAAACACACTCAAACCATAGCACATGTCATTATGTATTTGTCGAAACTCATAGAAAGCACAACACTAATGTAAACTATGGGCTTTTATTGATAATGATGTATCATTGTTGGTTCATGAGACTAAGGACTGTTACAAATTTATCACTGAGGTGCCAGATGTTAATGGTGGGGGAGGAAGTATATGAGAACTCTGTACTTTATGTTCAACTTTGCTGTAAACCTAAGCTTGCTCTGAAAAATAAACTCCATTTAATAAATAAATGAATGAATAAATAAATGCATAAATAAATAAATGACAAAAAATGGCATTCCAATCTGTGGGCAGTTGTAGAAAGAAATCAATAGATCTGATGATTAAATTACTCAGTTAGGGCCCTGAGCAGATTTCTTAGGTTCTTTTTCACATGAGAATATCTTACATTTTTATGCTGACGTTGTTCATCCTGTAAGTCCATACCTATGTTCAGAACTGGAATAGTTTCATACTTGGAGCTTTCTGGATGACTCCAAAGATCCTGTCTCCAGCCCCAGTGTGCTAACACTTTCAAACCTGGAACCAGACAAGGTGAGCACAGAGAACTGGTGCATGAGAAGTTGTTGAAGACAGGCACTCTCAGTGTTTGGTGAACATGAGGAATGATGTTGAAGAGTGAGAATGCTTTTTTAAAACAATTTTTGAAACAGGGTCTCACTCTGTTGCCCAGGGTGGTGTACAGTGGTGTGATCTCAGCTTACTGCAACTACCGCCTCCTGGGCTCAAGCGATCCTGCCACTGGCACACACCACCATGCTTGGCTAATTTTTAAACACTTTTTGTAGAGATGAGGTCCCATGCTATTGCTCAGGCTGGTCTCAAACTCTAGGGCTCAAATGATCCTGCCACCTCAGCCTCCCAAAGTGCTAGGATTACAGATGCAAGCCACCACACCCAGCGAAGTGAGAATGCTAAACCAATCATAGTAACATGACTCTGATATATACGTATTTTTAAAGAAACTTACCAAAAGTGCATAATAGATGGTCCCAATTCTGCTAAATAGTCCATTTGATCATAGATGAAAGATTAGAAAGACATGCCAATTGTTAACAGCAATTGTCTCACGAAGACAGCTCATCTGTGATTCTTATGTTTTGTTTTGTGCATCTTGATGTTTCAAATTTTCTCCAATAAATACGTATTTTTTAAAACCAAGATTGAGAGAGAGAGAGACAAAATATGAGAGACAATGATTGTCCATCAACAGAGTAGTCACTGAGAGTTCTAGGTTTATCAAGATGAGAAATGACCAGCAGGAAAACCCCACATCAGACCCAGAGGGAGCTTCTGAAGAAGGACTGGGGTACAGTTGGGTTTATTTTATTTTATTTTTACTTTTACACACATATATATAGTCGTTTATATATATATAGTTGTTTTTGAGCCAAAGTCTGACTCTGTAGCCCAGGCTGGAGTGCAGTGGCATGATCTCAGCTCATTGCAGCCTCCATCTCCTGGGTTCAAGCCATCCTCCTCCTCAGCCTCCTGAGTAGCTGGGACTATAGGCGCACACCATCACACCCGGCTACATTTTGTATTTTTTGTAGAGACAGAGTTTTTCCATATTGCTCAGGCTGGTCTTGAGCTCCTGGGTTGAAGTGATCCTCCTATCTTGATCTCCCAAAGTGCTGAGATTATAGGCATGAGCCACAGCACCCAGCTAGTTGGGTTTAAAATAAAAACTGCATGTAAGAAGACAAATCTATATGTGTTGTTTGTAAGTCAACTACATGGGCCATAGCAGTAAGGACTTACCTAGTTCTTGTTGACTCTCAGGAGAAGGGCATCAAAAGAGTACAAAGTATTTGAATATGGTAGGTTTTCCCATCAAGGCCCAACCTCTTCATGATGGAAGAAAAGGCTATTTCTAAAGCTATAAAGGCTAAGAATGACCGTGGATATAGTCCCCAAACAGATACAAATAATAAACCCGGCGTTATTAGCCAAAGGGTTTAAATCTTAATAGGTTGAGAGTAGGGAGGTCAGGGGAGGAGACAGAAATTAAATAAACCTGAACCACAGCCAGGATCAAAATCTAACACCTTCTACTTGATGTGATGGCTCTTCCAGGAGCCTGTTAACACCTCATAACTACAACTGAGGCCCACAAAAGAAACCACTCAACAGGGGAAACACACAGCAATCCACACACCCAAAAGTGATCACGGCCTTCAGCGCAGAACAGATCATTCTTCCTAGAGAGGCTCAGCAGTGAAAAAGCAAGGAAACTGGGGCATTTATTTAATGTTTCTCAAACTCTTGGGTGTGGGTTGCTTGTTCAAGTCCTCAGTTTCGTGGAAATGCACATTTTTTTTTTTTTTTTGTATTTCAGCAAAGGGATCCTATTTATTTGACATGTGAGGTAGTGGTTTTCTGGATCCCATCTTGTGGTCTGGATGAGAACTTGAGAATGGGCTGTGAGTTTCCACCAGGAGTTGGATCCACTAAAGTGCTGCCACCCTAGATCCTGCTAACGTGGTGAGACACATTCTGAGTCAGGGTCACTGCTGACATCAGGCCTTTCACATTCAAAAGGTCCGTCGAAGGTCAGATCAGTAAGGTCATGCAGGTGTTGCTCCCATCCTGACCTTTTTTAAAACAAAGACTAGAGTTTAAAAATTCCCAGAAGTTGAATAAATTGACAGATAGCATAGGTTAGAGGAGGAGGTGTGTGACTGGGCATGTATTTAATAATAGCCTTTGTGGGAGATTTTTGTGATATATGAATAACTTTGATAATCACATCTCATTCATTCTTTACCAGAAAGGCAAATGGTAACATTGCCACTCCTATTTTACATGAAGACACTGAGTCTCAGAGAGAATGACTTGCCTAGGATGGTAAGCTGGTAAGTGACAGAGCTGGGATTTGAACCCAGATCTTCTCACTCTGTTGATGTGCCTCCCCTAGGGGAAAGTACTACAATCCTATAGCTACAAAGGAACTTCCAAGCAGGGCCTGGGAATGGAAGCCTGAAGTGACCAACAGCCTTTTCAGGATAGGGATCACATCCTGTTTATTGTGTGTCTCATCACATATGAGACAAATGAGGAACAAAGGAGGAAAGGGGGTTGTGATGAGTACTGCACTCAACAGAATGCAGTGCCTACCCACAGACTGATGGCTTGGCGTGAATCAACATCATTCCCATGATGGGCTCTATCAGAAGGCGAAGCAATGAAACATCTTAGACCACCTTCAAGGACAGATGCAGAATAGAGACTGCAGCTGTGAGCATATGGGATCCTCCCTCCTCATCCTTTGAGGACTTTCAGAAACATTAGGCCACTTCTGAGGTCAGAGCTTGGGCAAGTAAAAAGGAGGGAGGGAGACTTCAGCCATTGAATATAGAAGGTGATATTTAAATTACCTTTGCTTTTAAAGATAGAATCATCCCTATTTTTGCACTTATCAATCTGTAGTAGTCATCTTTCCAAATCAGTAAATATATAGATATATATCACCACGGTTAATAGCTGCATTGTTCTCCACAGTATAGCAGAGCACAATAATTTACTTAACTGATAGCCCATTGATGGGCATTTATGTTGTTTCCTACTTGTTGCTGTGATAACAATGTTGCTGTGTATATCCTTGCAAAGACAGATTTTCTGAACTTAATAAACAGCGTCAGATGGTCAGAAGAGGAAAGGTGACTTCCAGCTGGGGAAGGAGAATTGAGGCAGGCTTCACAGCACATATGGAATGTTAGCTGGATTGAAGGCTGGGTAGAGAATGTGAGATAAGGATTAGGGAGAAAGGCAATCAAGGTGGCCAGGTGCAGTGACTCATGCCTGTAATCCCAGCACTTTGGGAGGCTGAGGCAGGTGGATCACCTGAGGTCAGGAGTTCCAGACCAGCCTGACCAATATAGTGAAACCCCATCTCTACTAAAAATACAAAAATTAGCCAGGCGTGGTGGTATGTGCCTGTAGTCCCAGCTACTCAGGAGTCTGAGACAGGAGAATTGCTTGAACCCAGGAGGTGGAGGTTGCAGTGAGCTGAGATCGCACCACTGCACTCCAGCCTGGGCAACAGAGTGAGACTCTGTGTCAAAAAAATAAAGAAATAAAAATGAAGAAGAAAGAAAGAGAAAGAGAGAGAGAGAGGGAGAAACAGAGAGAAAGAAAGAAAGAAAAGAAAGAAAGAGAAAGAAAGAAAAAGAAAGAAAGAAAGAAAAAGAAAGAAAGAAAGA
>NW_020255420.1:0-1151 GCF_003255815.1 Theropithecus gelada
ACCATAGCCCTCTAGGGTCTTCCAAATATCACTTTGCCAATTCCACAGGAACTGTCTTAGCGAAAGGCTTCTTGAGGGGAAAGCTGTAACTTTGTGCGATGATTTCACAGAACACAAAGAAGTTTCTCAGAAAGCTTCTTTCTCTTTGTTATCGGAGCATATTTCCTTTGGCCCTATAGTCTTCAAAGGGATCCCAAATATCTGTTCTCGGATTCCACAGAAATAAGGCTAGCAAAGAGATCCAAGAAATACAGATGTAAATCTGTGAGAAGAATTAACAGAACACTAAGCATTGTCTCAGAAAACTTCTTTCCAGCTTTCATCTGAGGATATTTTCTTTTTCACCATAGCCCTCTATGGGCTTCAAATTTATCACTTTGCCAATTCCACAAGAACAGTCTGAGCGAAAGGCTTCTGGAAGGGAAAGCTGTAACTGTGTGAGATGCTTTCACAGAACACAAAGAAGTTTCTCAGAAAGCCTCTTTCTCTTTCTTATCGGAGTATATTTCCTTTGGCCCTATAGTCTTTAAAGGGATACGAAATATCTGTTCTCAGATCCAAAGAAATAAGGCTAGCAAAGAGATCCACGAAATACAGATGTAACTCTGTGAGATGAATTAACAGAACACTAAGCAGTTTCTCAGAAAGCTTCTTTCCNCTTTCCAGATTTCATCTGAGGATATTTCGTTTTTCACCATAGCCCTCTAGGGTCTTCCAAATATCACTTTGCCAATTCCACAGGAACTGTCTTAGCGAAAGGCTTCTTGAGGGGAAAGCTGTAACTTTGTGCGATGATTTCACAGAACACAAAGAAGTTTCTCAGAAAGCTTCTTTCTCTTTGTTATCGGAGCATATTTCCTTTGGCCCTATAGTCTTCAAAGGGATCCCAAATATCTGTTCTCGGATTCCACAGAAATAAGGCTAGCAAAGAGATCCAAGAAATACAGATGTAAATCTGTGAGAAGAATTAACAGAACACTAAGCATTGTCTCAGAAAACTTCTTTCCAGCTTTCATCTGAGGATATTTTCTTTTTCACCATAGCCCTCTATGGGCTTCAAATTTATCACTTTGCCAATTCCACAAGAACAGTCTGAGCGAAAGGCTTCTGGAAGGGAAAGCTGTAACTGTGTGAGATGCTTTCACAGAACA
>NW_020255421.1:0-1150 GCF_003255815.1 Theropithecus gelada
TTCCTCCTTTAGCTCTGAGAAATTTGATGGACTGAAGCCTTCTTCTCTCATCTCGTCAAAGTCATTCTCCGTCCAGCTTTGATCCGTTGCTGGCGATGAGCTGCGCTCCTTTGCCGGGGGAGATGTGCTCTTATTTTTTGAATTTCCAGCTTTTCTGCCCTGCTTTTTCCCCATCTTTGTGGTTTTATCTGCCTCTGGTCTTTGATGATGGTGATGTACTGATGGGGTTTTGGTGTAGGTGTCCTTCCTGTTTGATAGTTTTCCTTCTAACAGTCAGGACCCTCAGCTGTAGGTCTTTTGGAGATTGCTTGAGGTCCACTCCAGACCCTGTTTGCCTGGGTATCAGCAGCAGAGGCTGCAGAAGATAGAATATTTCTGAACAGCGAGTGTACCTGTCTGATTCTTGCTTTGGAAGCTTCCTCTCAGGGGTGTACTCCACCCTGTGAGGTGTGGGGTGTCAGAGTGCCCCTAGTGGGGGATGTCTCCCAGTTAGGCTACTCAGGGGTCAGGGACCCACTTGAGCAGGCAGTCTGTCCCTTCTCAGATCTCAACCTCCGTGTTGGGAGATCCACTGCTCTCTTCAAAGCTGTCAGACAGAGTCGTTTGCGTCTGCAGAGGTTTCTGCTGCTTTGTTGTTGTTGTTGTTGTTGTTGTTGTTGTTGTTGTGTAGCTGTGCCCTGTCCCCAGAGGTGGAGTCTACAGAGACAGGCAGGTTTCCTTGAGCTGCTGTGAGCTCCACCCATTTGGAGCTTCCCAGCAGCTTTGTTTACCTACTTAAGCCTCAGCAATGGCGGGCGCCCCTGCCCCAGCCTGGCTGCTGCCTTGCCGGTAGATCGCAGACTGCTGTGCTAGCAATGAGGGAGGCTCCGTGGGCGTGGGACCCTCCCGGCCAGGTGTGGGATATGATCTCCTGGTGTGCCTGTTTGCTTAAAGCGCAATATTGGGGTGGGAGTTACCCGATTTTCCAGGTGTTGTGTGTCTCAGTTCCCCTGGCTAGGAAAAGGGATTCCCTTCCCCCTTGCGCTTCCCAGGTGAGGTGATGCCTCGCCCTGCTTCAGCTCTGGCTGGTCGGGCTGCAGCAGCTGACCAGCACCGATCGTCCCGCACTCCCCAGTGAGATGAACCCAGTACCTCAGTTGAAAATGCAGAA
>NW_020255422.1:0-1150 GCF_003255815.1 Theropithecus gelada
AGAATTCTAAAAGAAATAAGAGGCTCCTACAATTTATCTGAAAGTTTCTGGACTCACCGTGGATCTTGACTGTGTCATTGCATCTGACAGTCCCAGGGAAGAGACTCTCTGGTGTTTTCAAAAAAGGCTGTGCTTGGGCTCTCCTTGCAGTTTACTGGGTATAGGTAATGCCAAATCATTGTTTCAAAAGATAATTTCAAAAGCAATAGATGCCACTGAAAGAGCATTGTGAACTGTGGACAGCCCCTTCATTCTGGGACAGCAGCATTGGGAGAAGATGCTCTGTGAGCCCAAACAGCGTCCTCCCCTGCAGGGTGAGGGCAGAGCTGCAGGGCAGGCCCAGAACCCACTCAACACAGATGTCAGCCCTGGACCTGGTGCAGAGGAGTCAGAGGAGAAAATGTATCCAGCACCTGAATTACACTTATTTCAAAAAAAAATGCAATTAAAAATTTAAAATGAGTAATTAATATCCAGGCACAGTGGCTTACACCTATAATCTGAGAAATTTGAGAGACTGAGGTGGGAAGATTACTTGAACCAGGGAGTTTGACGTCAGCCTGTGAAACATAGTGAGGCATCATCTTTATTTTTGAAAATAAAAGTAAAATAAAACATAAACAATTTAGCAAAAACTACCATTGTGTCTTTCCATATCCTGTCATACTTTGGGCATTTACCTAGCCCAATGAGTCAATGAGAACCAAATTTGAAAAGAAAATTTTAGAGTTTTCAGATATCTTTATAGTTAGAAGATGTAGAAGAAAAATAATTTTATCAATTCAATATGTGCAAATATTGAGAGACAGACTCATGCCAGGAATTCAACTTGTAGGGGGCAAAACCCAAAAAAGGTTGAGGTAATGTTCCATTTGAAGGTGAGATCATTTTGAGGGCATGTCCTGTGAGAATTTGTTTGTGTATTAGAGGAGTTCTGTACTCATGAAGTTCTGGACATGCCAGGGGACAAATATCAGTAAACGAACATCAGAACTTGATCCTCAGCTTCCCACTGTTGCATTCTCCATGTGTCATCTCTATATTATTTCTCATGCTAGATCAGGTCTTTAGCTTGGAAATATTCTGCCTAATTAACATGTAAGTAGCTTGAAGTCTACTGAGTTAAAAACATTTATTTTCTCCTGTTTTT
>NW_020255423.1:0-1150 GCF_003255815.1 Theropithecus gelada
CTGTCTCCAGGACAAAGCCGCGGATGTCAGCCCGTCTCAGGTACGGCGTGGCTTCCCTGTCTGGGAACGTGAGCTTGGCTGTGATCTTGGCCTTTGGGTTCTGCCTTTGCCCTCTGTGCTGGTTCTTCCTGTGGACTCCCTGGAGGCAGCGGGAGAGGAGGGTCCTTTTTGTGTGCACCGAGTTTCATGGTGGTTTGCTTTTTTAAGGATAAATCACACGGATCTGCCTCTTCTCCATACCAAGTCATACCCAGAAGCCTTCCTGCTTCCGGCACTAACCTCGCACCTCTCTGGACACATGAATGGGTGGTGGAGGGTGGAGCACGGAGCCGATGCTGCTGCTCACCTGCTACTCCCCTGACCTGCTACTCCCTGGTGGGCTTCGTCCTTGAGAGAGTGTCAGCCTTGAGGGAAGCACATGGATGTCAGGCTGTTCTAAGGCAAGTGACTGGTGGAGCTCCCTGAGCCTGCCTGTGCCCTCTGGGACTGTTGCTGGACTCCAATGGCCAGTCCTCGGAGCACATTGTCCAGTGGATTGCACCTGAGTGGGCCTTGGGCAGGTGTGTCTGGTCTTCAGGACTCCTTTGTCCCCAGTATCTGATGCTGGGGCCCTCTTTTTGTTTGTTTTGAGGCAGGTGCAGATGACACATTCTTGGATCTGGTCATCTCTAGGACAGCCAGCCTCAGAGGAGGGACAGTGTCTCAGCACTCTCCAGCTCTGAGAATGCCTGCAGATGCCCTCTTCTCTGATGAGTCCATGTCTTCCAGGGCTGAGCCCTCACACCCCATGCCCCTTTGGAGAAAGGTGATGGTTCCATTGTCCATGTAGCTTGTGGGTGTTTGAAGCAGGTTCACCCATGCATGCTGAGTACATTGATAGTCATGCCCACCTGTTCTGTTGTTTAGAAGCCAATCTCGCTGCAGGGAGTCCTGGATGTGCCACCTTTCAGGGCCATGCCACCACCTGCAAGGTGTAGGCCCAGCTCCAGGGTCAGCCAGATGAGGCTTGTCACCTGGCCCCTCCCCTTTGGTCTCAGGCCTCACAGGAGGAGATGTTCACTCCAGCGAAGACCTGGCGTGGTCCTCACCTGCTCTTCGAGCCACTCTTTGGTACTTGAAGAGAGGATACCCTTTGTATGTTCACTTGATT
>NW_020255424.1:0-1150 GCF_003255815.1 Theropithecus gelada
GGGTCTCGGCAGGTGGGGGAGGATCTGCCCAGAGCGTGCCCTGTCCCAGGCCCCTCCTGGCACCACCTCGGCTCTGCCAAGCCTGTCTCCAGCCCTGAGCCCAGGTCCTGGGAGCGCTGGCTGGGGGCTGGGATGTGCTGGGCTAGTGTGGGATTCTCGAGGCCCCAGGATTGGACTTTCCTGGACTGGTGGGTGTGGTGTGGGTTGTCACTGCTTTGTCTGTTCCTTTCCCGGGCACTGGGGAGGTCCGGGCACTAGGGAGGTTGACTTGTTTTTTCAAATAGGGATGGGCTTAATACGCTGCTGCTTCTAGGAGATTTCCATTCATTTCCTTGGCCCACTTTTAATGAGGTTGCTTTAATTGGGTGGGCTTTTTTCCCTATTGATTCGTAGAACTTCTTTCAGCGATCAAGATGACAGGGCACCTCTCCTTTTATGAGCAGCGGACGTGCCAAGCTGGGGCTCCTCTGTGTGGTGTTGGCGTTTGAGATACACCACACGCCGCCCGGTGTCTTTGGCATTTTTTTTTTTTTTTTTTAAAGGCGAAGTCTCGCTCTGTCATCCAGGCTGGAGCGCAGTGGTGCAATCTCAGCTCACTGAAACCTCTGCTTCCTGGGTTCAAGCGATTCTCCTGCCTCAGCCTCCTGAGTAGCTGGGATTACAGGTGCCCGCCACCACGCCCAGCTAATTTTTGTATTTTTAGTAGAGACGGGGTTTCTCCATGTTGGTTGGGCTGGCTTCAAACTCCTGACCTCGTGATCCACCCACCTCGGCCTCCCAAAGTGCTGGGATTACAGGCCTGAGCCACTGCGCCTGGTCGATTGGCAGTTTCTTGATGACAACAGAAGTTGAGCCTATTTACATCTTTTTATGGTCATGGAGTTTCCTCCTGTGAAACGTCTGTACAAGCTTTTCTGTTTTTCTCCTGAGTCATCTTTTCCTAATTAATTTACAGAAGATAAATTTTTGAAAGACAATATACAGAAGGTATAAGTATCTTCTATTCTGTGGCTCTTCAATTTTTTTGTTTGTGATACACAGAAGTTTTTAAGATTATGTGGCCAGATTGTCAATGTTCTTATTAGAGTTTAAGAAATCTAGGCCTGGGCAGATCCTCCCCCACCTGCCGAGACCCGAGCGTGTCCAGGCT
>NW_020255425.1:0-1149 GCF_003255815.1 Theropithecus gelada
TAAGGCTACCAAAGAGATCCACGAAATACAGATGTAACTCTCTGAGATGAATAAACAGAACACTAAGCAGTTTCTCAGAAAGCTTCTTTCCAGATTTCATCTGAGGATATTTCCTTTTTTACCATAGCCCTCTATGGGCTTCCAAATATCACTTTTCCAATTCCACAAGAACTGTCTTAGCGAAAGGCTTCTTGAGGGGAAAGCTGTAACTCTGTGAGCTGACTGCACAAAAATCAAAGAAGTTTCTCAGAAAGCTTCTTTCTCTTTGTAATCGGAGGATATTTCCTTTGGCCCTATAGTCTTCAAAGGGATCCGAAATATCTGTTCTCAGATTCCACAGAAATAAGGCGAGCAAAGAGATCCACGAAATACAAATATAACTCTGTGAGATGAATTAACAGAACACTAAGCAGTTTCTCAGAAAGCTTGTTTCCAGATTTCATCTGAGAATATTTCGTTGTTCACCATAGCCTCTATGGGCTTCCAAATATCACTTTGCCAATTCCACAAGAACTGTCTTAGCGAAAGGCTTCTTGAGGGGAAAGCTGTAACTCTGTTAGATGATTTCACAGAACACAAAGAAGTTCCTCACAAAGCTTCTTCCTCTTTGTTATCCGAGGATTTTTCCTTTGGCCCTATAGTCTTCAAAGCGATCCGGAATATCTCTTCTCAGATTCCAGAGAAATTAGGCTAGCAAAGAGATCCACGAAATACAGATGTAACTCTGTGAGTGGAAATCACACATCACAGAGCAGTTTCTCAGAAAGCCTCTTTCCAGATTTCATCTGAGGATATTTGGTTTTTCACCATAGTCCTCTATGGGCTTCCAAATATCACTTTGACAATTCCACAAGAACTGTCATATCGAAAGTCTTCTTGAGGGGAAAGCTCAACCTCTGTGAGATGATTTCAGAGAAGACAAAGAAGTTTCTCAGAAAGCTTCTTTCTCTTTGGTATCGGAGGATATTTCCTTTGGCCCTATAGTCTTCAAAGGTTTCCGAAATATCTGTTATCCGATTCCACAGAAAAAAGGATAGCAAAGAGATCTACGAAATACAGATGTAACTCTGTGAGATGAATTAACAGAACATTAAGCAGTTTCTTAGAAAGCTTCTGTCCAGATTTCATCCGAGGATATTTCCTTTCTCG
>NW_020255426.1:0-1149 GCF_003255815.1 Theropithecus gelada
AAAAGAAAGAAAAGAAAGGAAAGAAAGGAAGGAATGAGAAAGAAAGAAAGAAAGAGAGAGAGAGAAAGAAAGAAAGAGACAGAGAGAGAGAAAGAAAGAAAGAAAGAAAAAGAAAGAAAAAGAAAAGAAAGAGAAAGGAAGTAAGAAAAAGGAGGGAAAGGAAGGAGAAAGAAGAAAGAAAGGAAGAAAGAAAGAGAAAAGAAGGAGAAAGAAACAAACAAACAAAGAAACAAAGAAAGAAGAAAGAGGAAGGAAGGAAGAGGAAGAAAGAAAGAAAAAAGAAAGAAAAAGGAAAGAAGAAGGAACGAGAAAGAAGAAAGGAAGAAGGAAAGAAAGAAAAAGGAGGGAGGGAAGGAAAGAGAAAGAAGAAAGAAAGGAAGAAAGAGGAAGAAAGGAAGGAAGGAGAAAGAAAGAAAGAAGAAAGAAAAAGAAAGAAATACACACACACACACACACACATATATATATGTACATACAGATATTCCGAGCAGGGAGATGTGTAGAGAAACGGGAAGCAGACTAAGGGCTGCCCAGGCTAAGCGGGGAAACTTGAGACTGATGGCTCAGTGGTCATGGCTATTTTTTTCTAGCCTGACAAAACCACTCTGGAGAGTCTAACGGCGGCTGCCCCGTGGTGCCAACACCCTGAAAGCCACCGATCCCGGTTTCCTACATGATACGAATTCTGTGGCCACCACCACCACCACCACCCAAAAAAACGAAATTCACAGGATGGTTTTCAGAGCAGCCCGGGCACCTGCCCCAGAGGATAATGAATGAGGTCATTAGCACACATGAATCTGGGGTTGTCCGTGACGACTCAAATGACCCAGAACGCGCCTCTCGTATTTCTCCGTCCGTGTGGAGAAACAGGATATTCTGCGGAGCTGTGAAGGTTCCAGGCAGATGCAGACGGTTCTCGCCCACCCAAGTCCATGGGACGCTGGAGTCAACACAGACTGTTGGGAAGATTCGAAAGGCCGGACCCTAAAGTCAGGGGGTCTCAAAGGTGACCTTCAGCCTCACGTCCCTCAACGTCCGAACGCCGGGCGTTTAAAACACAAATCCGTGCCTGTGCCATGTCCAGGACGGCAGCTTCTAGGAGCCCCAGAAAATAGGCGTGGAGCCCCAGACGCTCAAAGTGTCATA
>NW_020255427.1:0-1149 GCF_003255815.1 Theropithecus gelada
TCCTTTTTCACCATAGCCCTCTATGGGCTTCCAAATATCACTTTGCCTATTCCACAAGAACTGTCTTAGCGAAAGGCTTCTTGAGGGGAAAGCTGTAACTCTGTGAGATGTTTTCACAGAACACAAAGAAGTTTCTCAGAAAGCTTCTTTCTCTTTGTTATCGGAGGATATTTCCTTTGGACCTATAGTCTTCAAAGGGATCCGAAATATCTGTTCTCAGATTCCACCGAAATAAGGCTAGCAAGGAGATCCACGAAATACAGATGTAACCCTGTGAGATGAATTAACAGAACACTAAGCTGTGTCTCCGAAAGCTTCTTTCCAGATTTCATCTGAGGATATTACCTTTTTCACGATAGTCCTCTAGCGGCTTCCAAATATCACTTTGCGAATTCCACAAGAACTGTCTTAGCGAAAGGCTTCTTGACGGGAAAGCTGTAACTCTGTGAGATGATTTCACAGAACACAAAGAAGTTTCTCAGAAAGATTCTTTCTCTTTGTTATCGGAGGATATTTCCTTTGGCCCTATAGTCTTCAAAGGGATCCGAAGTATCTGTTCTCAGATTCCACAGAAAAAAGGCTAGCAGAGAGATCCACGTAAGAAAGATGTAACTCTGTGAGTGGTAGTCACACATCACAGAGCAGTTTCTCAGAAAGCTTCTTTCCAGATTTCATGTGAGGATATTTCCTTTTTCAACATAGCCCTCTATGGGCTTCCAAATATCACTTTGCCAATTCCACAAGAACTGTCTTACTGAAAGGCTTCTTGAGGGGAAAGCTGTAACTCTGTGAGATGATTTGACAGAACACAAAGAAGTTTCCCAGAAAGCTTCTTTCTCTTTGTTATCGGACGATATTTCCTTTGGCCCTATAATCTTCAAAGGGATCTGAAATATCTCTTCTCACATTCCACAGAAATAAGGCTAGCAAAGAGATACACGAAATACAGATGTAACTCTGTGAGATGAATTAACAGAACACTCAGCAGTTTCTCAGATAGCTTCTTATCCAGATTTCATCTGAGGATATTTCCTTTTTCACCTTAGCCCTCTACGGGCTTCCAAATATCATTTTGCCAATTTCACAAGAACTGTCTTAGCGAAAGGCTTCTTAAGGGGAAAGCTGTAACTCTGTGAGATGATTTCACAG
>NW_020255428.1:0-7375 GCF_003255815.1 Theropithecus gelada
CTTGAGCCCTATCTATTCTCAGCATACTGTTTTCAAAGGCCCCTGCATTTCCCCCCTTTTAATTTTGTTTTGCCTCAATCCTAAAAAGGTAGCCCATATTTGTTCCTGTGTTTTCTTTTGTTTTTGGTGGCGACGGAGGGAGCATCAAATCACCAAAAGAAGTAGACCCAAACCAAGTGCCCAAAGCAATATACTTCCAGAGATTGTAGAAATCCATGTCTTCATCTGGGTCTATGAGTTAAAGGCAGCAAGGCGCTGACCCAGCTCCTGAAGGGTTATAGTTCCGGACAACACATGTAATTGTTGTCGAAATGCTTCGGAAATGTTCTGAGTGAGCTCTTGGATGTCCAAACTAATATTTTTATGGCCTACTAATAATTTTCGGATTACAGTCCAATTTTGAGAGATGTTAAAAGGCACAGGCATTACACAAAATTGAGTGGAATTCCAATCACATTGTAATGTTACCCGAGTACTGAGTACAGTGAGCTGATCTCCAAGCCATGTCAACGCTTGCTCCATGTTGTCCAATCTTTTAGCAAGTTGAGAATCAATGTTTCGTTGTTGAAGCCATAACCGGTGAGATTGTTCGTGCCATTGCTGCATAAATTCAGCATTTTGTATGCTTTGACGAAGAGCGAGTCCTGCTATGGCTGCAGTGGAGACGATGGCGACAAGGCTCATCACCAAGGCAATTATAAGTCCAAGGGCACGGAGGGTTCGCTGGAGAGAAGTCCAAATATAAGTTTCAAGAGGTGATGCCCCCCATGGTCGTGTAAGGTTAACAGGTAGCCAAATTTCCTTACGAGCCCTGAGGATATAAATATCCCCAGTAAAGTTGTGCCACTAGGAATGATTGAGGCAAGACAAAAATGTACACGTATCTGTACAATTAACAATCCCCGTAAGATTATCCCATGTCAAATTTCCTGCTAATAATAGGTAGGGCTCACGGACACAAGCAATAATATATCAGGAGGTATTCCGATATAATTGAATATGAAAGGAGTTATTCGGGTTAGAAAGATTAAGGGGCATATTCCCCACAAAAGTGCTAATGGCATCGCCTGCAACTAACAACTTCCAAAAATAACTCTGTACTTCAGGCCTCTTTCACGCCATACCAAGGTTTCATTACTGTTAGCAGCAATACTTTTATTTACCCGGTGCCATTTCAAAGGTATGTGACTAAATTTTATTTGAAAATCACCGTGCACACTTTAATCGGTTATTTGCATCTCATTGTATTCTAATAAAATCCGGGGTTTAGTTCCCCGACATTGTTGTCACTCTAGCACCTCAATATTAGGAGAAACCTCTAGAATAGGACAAAAAAGTAAAGAACTAGGAATAGTTTCATTACTATATACAGTATGATTGTATTAAAAACTTCTAGTTACAATAATAACAGTATTAGCAGCCACATGACTATGATTATAACAAACAGCCCAAGCTTCATGCGATTTTCGGAGACAATGAGGACTATTTCCCATATATATTGGAAGTCCTTTCACTCCAAATTGGTATGTGCTGATTATAATTGCTGTTTTCCGTTCTATGTTGTCCTTGTCCATATAGGGGGACGGCATCCAAGTAATGTTATTGGTGAAAACCTTAATTTCCGCCTCCTCTCAGGCGACTCCCTGATACAAGGGTGGAAAGGGAATATAAGTCCAATATTCATACAAAGCCTCACTAAGAGAAATAAGTCCCCCGCCGAGGCACATCTAACAAAGGAAGAAATGCATGCTGAATCCAGTTTTCTTTTCAACAGGGTTTCAATCATCTTGTAGGAAACCACTCAGGTCCACTCCCTGTAAGGACAAGAGCATAGCCCCGTCCCTGTTTTAGAACTTGTCCTTGAACATACTTACCTTCTTCATTAGGATACCAAACCTTTAAACTGTCAGCA
Organism: Theropithecus gelada; assembly: GCF_003255815.1. Classification (NCBI taxonomy): domain Eukaryota; kingdom Metazoa; phylum Chordata; class Mammalia; order Primates; family Cercopithecidae; genus Theropithecus; species Theropithecus gelada. Next base: position 1,913 of record NW_020255428.1, read on the forward strand.
GGGACTATCACCGAGGGAGTTGAGGAAAGATGGGTTACGACAGCAGAGTCTTGCAATTGTCTCCATTGATTCAAAAAATAATTAAGGTAAAAAGAACCTTCAAAATCAAAAAAATTAAGGTAGAAAGGTTAACCTTCAAAAAAATCTGGTTTTTTGGGGGGGCTCATTTCCCCCTTTTTGTTTTAATAGTTGAGTTTTTAAAGTTAAATTTGCACGCTCAATGATGGCTTGACCTTGACTGTTGCCCGGGATCCCGGTGATATGTTGAATATTGTATTGTAAGAAAACTTGTAATTTATGAGAGACATAGGCAGGGGCATTATCAGTTTTAAGTATAAAAGGAATGCCCATAATGGCAAAACAAGCTAAGAGATGTGTAATAACAGAATCAGCTTTCTCAGATGGCAACGGAGTGGCCCATTGAAAATGAGAAAAAGTATCAATGGTATGATGAACATACTTTAATCATCTAAAAGAAGGAATATGTATAACATTCATTTGTCAAATTTGATTAACTTGAGTACCTCTCAGGTTAACTCTAGGATGGAAGGATGGAATGCTCAAAGGAGCACAGAAAGGACAAGCTCGAATGAGAGAACGAGCTTATTTACAAGTTAAATGAAACCGTCGTTGAAGGCCAGAACTATTAGTGTGATGTAGAGCATGTTCTTGTTCTGCAGCCTGCAAGTGGCCAATTAGAAGTGAATCAATCTGAGTATTTCCATGAACTAATGGTCCAGGCAGTTGAGAATGAGAACGAAGATGAGTGATGAATAAAGGAGCTCGACGTTGGCTCAAAGTAAAGGATAACAAAGAAAAGAATTTTTGAAGAGAAGAAGTAGCACAAAGAGGTAAAGTGGCCTGAGAAATATAAGAAGTAACATAAACGGTGTATTGAGAATCACTAACAATGTTACAACCAGTAGTAGGGAAATCAAGTAAGATCATCAGAACAGCAAACAATTCTCCCTGTTGCACCGAGGGATAAGGATAAACTGTAACTCAAGATTGATGAAGCTTTTTGCCAAGAATCAGAAGTTGCAAGAAGATAAGTGATCTGACTATGAGTGAATTGAGAGATAATTAAGGAAGGATCTCCTCTCCAAAGTTGTCGACAGTGATACCATCCTTTGATGATCAGTTTAGTTAAACGATCGATATAAGTAGCCAAGTGTTTAGATGTTTTATTGGACAAAAAGATTTATTTTAGCCGCTGATTGGTCTGATGAATCATTCCTGTAGGAGAATGTAAAGTATGAAATAAACAAAGGGAAAGGGGAACATCGGGAAGGATATAATGTAAATGAGCCTTTTGAAGTTGCTCTTCCACAAGCTGGAGTTCCTGTAAAGCCAAAGGAGTTAAATGACGTGAGCTGTCCAAGTGACTGTCTCCTTCTAGAATAGAAAAAAGATGTTGTAACTGAATAGAGAAAAAACAATTTTTGAGATCTATGATCATTAATTTTTAACTTTGTGGGATAAGGGCAGGATTAGGAAGACCAGGCTGTAAACTTTTCCTAGGTTTAATGTAAACATTTATAGTTTTAAGACAAGACAAAGACGGGAATTCTATGTAGAAATACGTGGCTTTATATTCCTCTCGGCCATTTGTTTTTTGACTTACTCTTTTAGAGTCCTAAGTATTTCTTTAAATAATGGTCACTGTTTCACATAAATAGGAGTGGTGGCTATGAGTTTAAAGGATTGTAGCCCATTTTGAACATCTTATTTTTGGCAGCTGAGGAAATATGAGGAATGTTTAAAAAAGCAGCAAATTGTTGTGAAAGATCTTGTTCCCAAAAATTAATATTGATAGGAACAATATAAAAATAAAAAAAAAACACTTGACCTTGTTGATCTTTAGGACCGACACAGGTTAAAGGTTTTACGTCTTGATAAACCACAGAAGCAGCACCCAAGCCAGTGAGTATAACTGCAACTTGTCTTTTTTCTTATTGTATAGGCCTCTAATTTAAACAAATAATAGACATATTCACCCCCATATCAATTAACCCTTTAAAAACTATTTCATTAATATACACTGAACATAAGGGCTTTTGATTAGAAACTAAAGTTTCCCAAAAAACAGTTTTTTTTGTGCTACCAAATTCTCCCTATTGAGAATACGTTCCCCTGCCTCTAGGCATATAAATTGTGAGACTTGAACCATAATAAGACTTTTATTAGTAACATCATGTCTTTTTGGCAAAGGGCCACACTCTCTAATAGCTAATTTATATATTCTTCTATTAGGAGACAAAGTATAAGGCTGAGTAATAACTAAGTCAGCAGCGGCGCTCTGCTTAGTTGCCACATAAAGCTGAGAAACTGGGGTAAGGTGTGGGATCCTTAAGGAGGACTTGAATTTATTCTTTAATGTTGTAGGCCATTGCTCACTGGGTATTGTATGCAGATTTAGTCAATAACAAATATTTGTAAACAAATAAGGTGATTACAGGTACAGAAATTCAGTTCGTAGCTTACTATTCAATAGAGTATCTGCTTTGTAAAAGATGGTGGACCACAAAATACTCAACGGATTTTGGTTTTCAAAACACTGTGATGCTATCCAAGGCTAAATGGATACTTGAAATTGGGATTGGATCTGGTGCTGAGATACAACTTTTACTTAGTTATTGATTTTTTTTTCCTCCGATTATTCTAAGGAGGGTGACTACCATTTTTGTACTTTATAGAGCAGTCTTAGAGGAAAGGGTTAAGCATGTAAGCTCTGGGGACAGAAAGTCATATTTTCAAAATATAATAGCTATATGACCTTGGATACATTTATAAAACTGTCTTAACTCTGTTATCTTGTCTATAAAATGGTAATAATTATAAAATTTGTCAGTCTTAAAGGGATGTTGGAAGAACTAAATGTAAGTGAAGATTTTTTCACAGTAGTAGACACATAGTAAGTACTCAGTATACTATGGCTATTATTACTGTTATTATTGTTAATATTATGTCTATTAATTTTAGCTCTTTAATGTAACAAGTGCAGAACCATAATCTCACATCCTTTAGAGTCATGCTGATCTTGTATTTTTTGGTCTTTTGACTAGTTTAGTCATTTATTACAAGAAACCTAGTTAGTTTGTGCATTCTTTTCCTTTCTTATATTTTTCATTTGTAAAGACTGATAAACCAACTACACTTTCAGACCTGGTGACATAAATTGTTGGGGCCCCAAGCCTGTGGGCCCCGGCTCTCATTTCCCAGGAGAGGAGACAGTAAATTTCCACTTTTATCAGTTTTGAAATGACATTTATTTGTCTAATGTCGACCTTTATCACAACATTTGTACACCTCTGAAGGAAGCTTTCTGCCTTGAGGGATAAAAGTGTTCAATTTTTATGACATTTTTTTTTTTTTGAAATGTCTAGGTTTACCACACTGCAAACAAACACCTTGTTTGTTATTTCCTTTTAAGGCTTTAGACAAAGCTCCAGCAAATAATTGAGTATCATAAATAGCCCCTCCAACACTAACACAAGTTTTAATATATTTATCTAAATTGGCCCCATTGGCCTTTAACGATTTTAACAATTTTTAACAGTCAGCATAAGCATTTTTAAAAGACAATGTTTATAACAAAATTTTTGAAGCAAGGCCAGCACCCACAATTTTGAAGACAGCATCCTGAAGACGGGCTACGAAATCTGAATATTGTTTATTTGTGCCCTATAAAATCTTCACAGAGGAAAGGGAAGATTTTCCTGTTATCTCTACCTTATTTTAGGCCCTTAAAAACAAAGTCTTGATTTGAGTAAAGGCAACATCATCTAAACCAGCCTGAGCATTAAGAGTAGCATATTGGCCCGTGCCTGTGAGTTGTTTCTCAGTGGGTCCAGGGGGATCACACATAATATTTTTCCTAGCTTATACATGTGCCTTGTTCATTTACCAGCTGTGCAATTGTAACCACTGAGAACGATTAAGAAAAGCCTTCCCCAAAGTCTTCCAGTCTATAGGAATCATCAAATTTTCTGATGAAAAAACATCAAGAAGACCAAGGATAAAAGGAGATTGAGATCCATAGTTAGAAATGGCAGCTTTCATTTCTTTTTTTAAAAATTTAATTTGTAAGGCATTAAATTGGACATTATTGCCACCATTTGAAAACTAAGCATTAGGAGCAAAAGAAGCACAAATAATTGGAAACAGATCCAGCTCCTTAAATTTTTTTTTTAAATTAAAAGTATATATAATATATAATAATACTCATATCCCCAAATATAAAGAATCTCAACATATTAATAAGAAAAGGCAAATAACCCAACCAAAAGTAGCAGAACAAAGAAATGACAATAAACCTATATGTCTAACATCATTACTCACTAGGAAATATGTACCAAATTGAGAATCATTACATACACAATACAATGGTTAAAATTTAAAAACACAGACAATATCAAGAGGTAGTTAATGTGTTAAGCAACTCGAATACTCAACTTCTGTTTGCAGTGTAAATTGGTGGAACCTATGCACCCCTATAACATAACAATTTCCTAGCTGGGGTTATTAATACTATATTAATATTAATAGTTAATATTAATGTGTTTATTTATTGACTATTGAAATACTCATAATATTTTAACAAACAATTAGATATACAGATATACTGGTTTTAACATATTAAACAGGTGTTTAGTATAAATTTAAAGTATGTCTGATGTGAACAGGGCTTCAACTTTGCCAAACAAAGGCAAAGATAAGGAAGCCGGGGGATTGGAGGCTCTGGAAAATCCTCTTTTAACAGGGCAGAAGAAAAAGAAACAGGGAAAGCTCGCAAAGGTGAATTAGAAGAATATATCTGTAATATTTGTTGAAGCATTTCCATAATACACTGCATGTCAGAATTTCCCTTAGAAGAAGGAAGAGCTGGCTTTTTCTCTTCTCCCCCTTTTGCTACCCTGGCACAAATGGGCTCCATTTCAGATTTATTTTATTTTATTTTATTTTTCCAAATCCTCAGATACCTTTCCTCCTGTGGCTACATTACCACACTCCGAATCAGTCTCAAGTAACTCTAATGTTTGAGTGATAGAGTTACACAAGGTCCACAATTTTAGAGGCATAATATCCCCTAACTGGAGAGCTCTAAGCAGAGTTTTTACTACCTGTAACCATTCTCTGCGATTCAGCTGCACTTTAGTCTGATACTGAAACCAGTAACAATGTTGTTCAACATGGGCAAACAATCACTTCAAAGTCTTTTTCTTTCACTTCTACTCCCATAGACAGCAACAGTCCTTGAAACAGCCATAAATATTCTGAGGCCAGAGAGATGGAATTCCCATAATGAAAGCTTAAGAAGGTTCCCCTTAACAATATCTGAGCCTTACCCGCTCCTAGGGCGTTCCCCTTCTTGTTCTCCCCTACTCACCCGTGCTGACCCTGCTCGCTGCGCCACTTGTTGGGGGCCGCACCGGGGGTGGTGGAGAATGAAAGAACACACAC
>NW_020255429.1:0-1149 GCF_003255815.1 Theropithecus gelada
CCATTCTGCTCCCATCACACACATCCCCACCCAGCCAAGCCCCTTCTACTTTTCCCCACTGGATTCATCAAATCAAACCTCACTGTCCTTGACAAATGTACCATTAATTTACTTGCTGCGCAGTAAAAAAGCATACTTCCAGTTAACATGACACCCCCGCTACGATAGAACAACCTTAATTCAGACATGACGCAGAGGAACAGGGGGAGGAGGGGTCGAGGGTCGTCCTGGAATCAGCAGCTGTTTTCTAGGGAAAGCCTCCGTCCCACCCGAGCCCGACACTCGTGCCACACTGTCCCGATGGTGTCTGAAAACTCCATGAAGACAGGGTCACGCTGACCTCTTCACACTCACAACGCCAAAGAGGAGCAGGTGTTCAGGAAAAGTCTCCTGCTAGTGCTGAAGACAGGAATAATTCCTCGTAGTGCCCAGAATGTCAGGAGAAAACAAGGCACCATGTGGACACCTTCCAGGTGAATTTTGGAATGACTTTACCGAATGCCAGCCATCCTTTTTCAGAATAAAAGAAAATACCAGAAAACATGTGTCGCCAGCAGAGAGATTGTCCTGTTGATGGCTTACAAACACACCTACGTTACACTGAATTTGTCTCAAGCCACCCTCTCTGTGCTAATGTAAAAAGTCTCCTTTATTAACCAATAGCCTTTTTCATATGGTGCTTTTTAACAAGCAAGGCGGTCCTGTAACACTCAGGCATTGTTGAAAACATCAAATGGAAGCCTAGAAACCTCTTCCGTGCAGCTTCACTGCAAAGTATTTTGACGTGAGCCAAATCGTGCTATTCCTACATCTCCATAGGAAACTCAAGGCGTCATCAAGGAAACGCAGCATGATTTCTGCTAGGCACAGAAATTGGTGGGGTGAGCATGGGGTTGAGGGAACATTACATAGAAAGAACAGCCCGATAATCACCTGCATGAGAGCCACAGTGGCCGGCAAGCCCCGGTCGGCTCGGTCTCTGCACAATCACAGGCGTGAGGCCTGGAGGGCAGACACCTGGCACTGCTGACCACCCCAAGGTCGTGGCCTCTGCCCCTTCTCTGCTGCCCATCAGTTCCAAGCTTCTGGCAACACCGCCTGCTGCCCCCACTGCCTGCTCGACTCTTCGTGGAAAGCAAATGTTGCCAG
>NW_020255430.1:0-1149 GCF_003255815.1 Theropithecus gelada
AAATATCTGCACACTAAGAACAGTAAAACTTGGCCAGGCGCAGTGGCTCATACCTGCAATCCCAGCATTTCGGGAGGCTGAGGTGGGTGGATCACTTGAGGCCAGGAGCCTGAGACCAGCCTGGCCCACATGGCAAAACCACTTCTCTACTAAAAATACAAAAACTTAGCCATATGTGGTGGCGGGCACCTGTAATCCCAGCTACTCAGGAGGCTGAGGCAGGAGAATCACTTGAACCTGGGAGGTGGACGTTGCAGTGAGCCGAGATTGCACTACCGCACTCCAGCCTGGACAACAGAATGAGTCTCTGTCTCAAAAAAAAAAAAAAAAAATGCTGGGTGCAGTGGCTCACACCTGTAATCCCAGCACTTTAAGTGACTTCCTACTGAGCAGCCTTCAGCCCTGAGGATGGACAGCAATAGGAGACCTTGGCATCCCACTGCTCCCTTATGCAGCTTCCTCCACCAGCAAAGCTTTTCCCATGTCCCTGCTCCTTACTGGAATCAAGGGACACCTGGTCAGCCAAGACCACGACCACAGCATCTCAATTCCAAGGAGCCTGGGATGTGTGGGAAATGGTGCCTTCAGGAGCAAGGGCTAGAAGACAGCCCAGGAGTGCCTCATGCACACTGCAGAGGGTTCTCCAAGGTGGGCAGCTGGAGCAAGAGCCTCAACAGGGCCTGCTCTACCCACCAGCATCAGGGGGCTCTGTGTGCTGAAAAGCCCAGCTGGTTCCTGTTTGGCACCTGCAAGAAACCATGAATCCAGCTCTTGGGATGAAGGCAGGGCCTGGAAAACCATCTGGATGGGCCCCTGGATAGACAGTGGGCACAGGCAGGCAGGGGAAGGTGGGTGACCTGCATCACCACACACTCTCAGCATTCAGTTTATCAGCATGTCATCTACTGTCATCTCAAAAAACACCCCTGCCAGCCAATGACAGCAAGTGTCCAATTCCTAATGCACAGTATATAAACTGCAGAGACACACATCAAACCCAGGGGGTCTGACTGGATATTCAAAGACTGCCCAGGGTGACCTCATACTGGTAAGCCCCCAGGAACTACTCTGTAGGGAACTTGACAGTGGCTTCCTTGAACCCGTTAGGTTAAAATGCAAAGTTGCCTTTAAAAACAAATAGAAGGCGTG
>NW_020255431.1:0-1149 GCF_003255815.1 Theropithecus gelada
TGCCTTGTGCCTTGCCTTGCCTTGTGCCTTGCCTTGCCTTGTGCCTTTCCTTGCCTTGCTTGTGCCTTGCCTTGCCTTGCCTTGTCTTGTGCCTTGTCTTGCTTTGTGCCTTGCCTTGTGCCTTGCCTTGGTTTGCCTTGCCTTGTGCCTTGCCTTGGTTTGTCTTGCCATGCCTTGTGCCTTGCCTTGCTTTGTGCCTTGCCTTGTGCCTTGCCTTGGTTTTCCTTGCCATGCCTTGTGCCTTGGCCTACTTTGCATTGCTTTGCCTTCCCTTGTGCTTTGCATTGCCTTGCCTTGTGCCCTGCTTTGCCTTGGCTGGTGTGTTGATTTGCCTTGCCTTGTTATTTGCCTTCCCTTTGCTTGTGCCTTGCCTTGCCTTGTGCCTTGCCTTGCCTTGCGCCTTGTCTTGTGTCTTGATTTGCCTTGTCTTGTGCCTTGATTTACCTTGGCTTGTGCCTTGATTTGCCTTGGCTTGTGCCCTGCCTTGCCTTGGCTTGTGCCTTGCCTTGCCTTGGCTTGTAACTTGACTTGCCTTTCCATGCCTTGTCTTTCATTACTTTGCCTTGTGCCTTTCCTTGCTTGTGCCTTGCCTTGTCTTATGCCTTGCTTTACCTTGTGCCTTGCCTTTCCTTGTGCCTTGCATTTCCTTGTGCCTTGCCTTTCCTTGTCTTGCCTTGTACCTTGCCTTGCCTTGCTTTGTTCCTTGTCTTGTTCTGTGTCTTACCTTGCCTTGCCTCATGCCTTCCTTTGGCTTGCCTTACATTGCCTGGTGTGCCTTGTGCCTTTCCTTATGCTTTCCCTTGCCTTGCCTTGTGCCTTGCATTGCCTTGCCTTGTGCGTTGTCTTGCCTTGGTTTGTGCCTTGCCTTGTGCCTTGCTTTGCCATGCCTTGTCTTGCCTTCCCTTGCCTTGCTTTTTGCCTTTCCTTGTGCCTTGGCTTGCCTTGCACTTTGCATTGCCTTGCTTTTGCCTTGCCTTTGACTTGAATTCCCTTGCCTGTGCCTTGCCCTGCTCTGTGCCTTGATTTGCCTTGCTTTGTGCCTAGATTTGCCTGGCCTTGTGCCTTACCTTGTGCCTTGGCTTGCCTTGCACTTTGCATTGCCTTGCCTTGCCTCGCGCTTTGCATTGCCTTGCCTCGCGCTTTGCATTG
>NW_020255432.1:0-1148 GCF_003255815.1 Theropithecus gelada
CATCTGTATTTGGTGGATCTCTTTGCTAGCCTTATTTCTGTGGAATCTGAGAACAGATATTTGGGATCCCTTTGAAACTATAGGGCCAAAGGAAATATCCGCCGATAACAAAGAGAAAGAAGCTTTCTGAGAAATTTCTTTGTGTTCTGTGAAATCATCTCACAGAGTTACAGCTTTCCCCTCCAGAAGCCTTTCGCTAAGACAGTTCTGGTGGAATTGGCAGAGTGATATTTGGAAGCCCCTAGAGGGCTATGTTGAAATAGGAAATATCCTCAGAAGAAATCTGGAAAGAAGCTTTATGAGTAACGGCTGAGTGTTCTGTTAATTCATCTCACAGAGTTACATCTTTATCTCGTGGATTTGTTTGCTAGCCTTATTTCTGTGGAATCTGAGAACAGATATTTCGGATCCCTTTGAAATCTATAGGGCCAAAGGAAATATCCTCTGATAACAAAGAGAAAGAAGCTTTCTGAGAAACTTCTTTGTCTTCTGTGAAATCATCTCACAGAGTTACAGCTTTCAACTCAAGAAGCCTTTGGCTAAGACAGTTCTGCTGTAATTGGCAAAGAGATATTTGGAAGCCCATAGAGGGCTATGGTGAAAAAGGAAATATCCTCAGAAGAAATCTGGAAAGAAGCTTTATGAGAAACTGCTGAGTGTTCTGTTAATTCATCTCACAGAGTTATATCTTTATCTCGTGGATCTATTTGCTAGCCTTATTTCTGTGGAATCTGAGAACAGATATTTCGGATCCCTTTGAAGACAATAGGGCCAAAGGAAATATCCTCCGATCACAAAGAGAAAGAAGCTTTCTGAGAAACTTCTTTGTGTTCCGTGAAATCATCTCACAGAGTTACAGCTTTCCCGTCAAGAAACCTTTCGCTAAGACACTTCTTGTGGAATTGGCAAAGTGATATTTGGAATCCCCTAGAGGGCTATGGTGAAAAAGGAAATATCCTCAGACGAAATCCTGGAAAGAAGCTTTCTGAGAAATTGCTGAGTGTTCTGTTACTTCATCTCACAGAGTTACATCTGTATTTCGTGGATCTCTTTGCTAGCCTTATTTCTGTGGAATCTGAGAACAGATATTTCGGATCCCTGTGAAGACTATAGGGCCAAAGGAAATATCCTCCGATAACAAAGAGAAA
>NW_020255433.1:0-1148 GCF_003255815.1 Theropithecus gelada
CCCCCCCCACCCCCCACCACGGACCTGGCTCCCCCCCCACCCTCCACCATGCCCCTGCTGCTGGAAACACCCCCTAGGTGGCTCAGAGTGGTCCCCAGAGGCCCCCGACACAGACCAGCACACACCTGTGGCACACCTGTGGATGCACACCTGCGGGCAGGCACACACCTATTGGCACATACCTGCAGGCAGGCACACACCTGCAGCACACCTGCGGGACACACCTGGAGGCAGGCACCCACCTGCAGGCACACACCCATGGGTGCATATATCCCATGTCCACCCTCTACACAGCCCCCTTGCCAGGCTGTCCTCTGCACATTTCTATCTGGCCGAGGCCCCAGCCTCTGGGTGAAGGGACCACCTGGGGCCGTCGTCCACCTACCACACCAGCCCTCAGAGGAGGCCTCAGCAGGAGGCCTGGCAGAACTGTGTGAGGCTGCCCAGCAGCACAGCCCTGGGCACACCGCGTGGCATTTGATGAGTGCAGCCAGAAATGAATGAGCAGAGGCGTCATGAGGACATGGTCCAGCCACACATCAAAGGCGGTGGCCAGAGGCCGTCCAGCTCCCCATCAGCAGGAGCTTCAGCCGTGCCTTTGGGTGGAGGCCCACAGAGCCCCGCCAAGGAACACGGAATCAGAGTCTGCGTGGGAACTGCTTCCACCCTTTCTGTTTGCCCAGCTTCTCTCTCCAGCACGCTCAGACCCCACAGAGGCGCTGGGCTCCTTCGCCTGTCCCTGAACGACACTCATCTCCCTGGGCTCACCCACCTCACAGAAAGCAGACGTGCTGGACACACGGCACACCCTCCTGTCATCCTCCCGGACAGGCCCTGCTCTCTGCTCACTGGACACACGGCACACCCTCCTGTCATCCTCCCGGACAGGCCCTGCTCTCTGCTCACTGGACACACCGCACACCCTCCCGCCTCCCTCCCGGACAGGCCCTGCTCTCTGCTCACTGGACACACCGCACACCCTCCCGTCATCCTCCCGGACAGGCCCTGCTCTCTGCTCACTGGACACACCGCACACCCTCCCGTCTTCCTCCCGGACAGGCCCTGCTCTCTGCCCACGGGACACACGGCACACCCTCCCGGCATCCTCCCGGACAGGCCCTGCTCTCTGCTCACTGGACACACCGCAC
>NW_020255434.1:0-1148 GCF_003255815.1 Theropithecus gelada
CTTTGAGGTGAATTAACAGAACACTAAGCAGTTTCTCAGCAAGCTTCTTTCCAGATTTCATCTGAGGATATTTCCTTTTTCACCATAGCCCTCTATCGGCTTCCAAATAATGCTTTGCCAGTTCCACAAGAACTGTCTTAGCGGAGGGCTTCTTGAGGGGAAAGCTGTTAGTCTGGGAGATGATTTCACAGAACACAAAGGAGTCTCTCAGAAAGCTGCTTTCTCTTTGTTATCGGAGGACATTTCCTTTGGCCCTATAGTTCTCAAAGGGATCCGAAATATCTGTTCTCAGGATCCACAGAAATAAGGCCAGCAAAGAGATCCACGAAATATAGATGTAACACTGTGAGATGAATTAACAGAACACTAAGTAGTTTCTCAGAAAGCTTCTTTCCAGATTTCATGTGAGGATATTTCCTTTTTCACCATAGCCCTCTATGGGCTTCCAAATATCACTTTGCTAATTCCACAAGAACTGTTTAGAAAAAGGCTTCTTGAGGGGCAAGCTGTAACTCTGGGAGATGATTTCACAGAACACAAAGAAGTCTCTCAGAAAGCTTCTTTCTCTTTGTTATCAGAGGATATTTCCTTTGGCCCTATAGTCTTCAAAGGGATCCGAAATATCTGTTCTCAGATTCCACAGAAAAAAGGCTAGCAAAGAGATCCAGGAAACAGAGATGTAACTCTGTGAGAAGAATTAACAGAACACTAAGAAGTTTCTCAGAAAGCTTCTTTCCAGATTTCGTCTGAGGATATTTCCTTTTTCAGCATAGCCCTCTATGGTCTTCCAAATATCACTTTGCCAATTCCACAAGAACAGTCTTAAGGAAAGGCTTCTTGAGGGAAAATCTGTAACTCTGTGAGATGATTTCAAAGAACACAAAGAAGTTTCTCAGAAAGCTTCTTTGTCTTTGTTATCGGAGGATATTTCCTTTGGCCCTATAGTCTTCAAAGGGATCCGAAATATCTGTTCTCAGATTCCACAGAAATAAGGCTAGAAAAGAGATCCACGAAATACAGATGTAACTCTGTGAGATGAATTAACAGAACACTAAGCAGTTTCTCAGAAAGCTTCTTTCCAGATGTCATCTGAGGATATTACCTTTTTCACCATAGCCCTCTATGGGCTTCCAAATATAACTTTGCCA
>NW_020255435.1:0-1148 GCF_003255815.1 Theropithecus gelada
AAACAGAGATATAGACCAATGGAACAGAACAGAGTCCTCAGAAATAACACCACACATCTACAGACATCTGATCTTTGACAAACCTGAGAAAAACAAGAAATGGGCAAAGGATTCCCTATTTAATAAATGGTGCTGGGATAATTGGCTAGCCATAAGTAGAAAGCTGGAACTGGATCCTTTCCTCACTCCTTATACGAAAATTAATTCAAGATGGATTAGAGACTTAAATGTTAGACCTAATACCATAAAAACCCTAGAAGAAAACCTAGGTAATACCATTCAGGACATAGGCATGGGCAAGGACTTCATGTCTAAAACACCAAAAGCAACGGCAACAAAAGCCAAAATTGACAAATGGGATCTAATTAAACTAAAGAGCTTCTGCACTGCAAAAGAAACTACCATCAGAGTGAACAGGCAACCTACAGAATGGGAGAACATTTTGGCAATCTACTCATCAGACAAAGGGCTAATATCCAGAACCTACAAAGAACTCAAACAAATTTACAAGAAAAAAACAAACAACCCCATCAAAAAGTGGGCAAAGGATATGAACAGACAGTTCTCAAAAGAGGATTTCATACAGCCAATAGACATATGAAAAAATGCTCATCATCACTGGCCATCAGAGAAATGCAAATCAAAACCACAATGAGATTCCATCTCACACCAGTTAGAATGGCAATCATTAAAAAGTCAGGAAACAACAGGTGCTGGAGAGGATGTGGAGAAACAGGAACACTTTTACACGGTTGGTGGGATTGTAAACTAGTTCAACCATTATGGAAAACAGTATGGCGATTCCTCAAGGATCTAGAACTAGAAGTACCATATGACCCAGCCATCCCTTTACTGGGTATATACCCAAAGGATTATAAATCATGCTGCTATAAAGACACATGCACACGTATGTTCATTGTGGCACTATTCACAATAGCAAAGAGTTGGAATCAACCCAAGTGTGCATCAGTGACAGACTGGATTAAGAAAATGTGGCACATATACACCATGGAATACTATGCAGCCATAAAAAAGGATGAGTTTGTGTCCTTTGTAGGGACATGGATGCAGCTGGAAACCATCATTCTCAGCAAACTATCGCAAGAACAGAAAACCAAACACCGCATGTTCTCACTCATAGGTGGGAA
>NW_020255436.1:0-461 GCF_003255815.1 Theropithecus gelada
AGGCTAGCAAAGAGATCCACGAAATACAGATGAAACTCTGTGAGTGGAAGTCACACATCACAGAGCAGTTTCTCAGAAAGCTTCTTTCCAGATTTCATCTGAGGATATTTCCTTTTTCACCAGAGCCCTCTACGGGCTTCCAAATATCACTTTGTCAATTCCTCAAGAACTGTCTTAGAGAAAGGCTTCTTGAGGGGAAAGCTGTAACTCGTTGAGATGATTTCAGAGAACACAAAGAAGTTTCTCAGAAAGCTTCTTTCTCTTTGTTATCGGAGGATATTTCCTTTGGCCCTACAGTCTTCCAAGGGATGCGAAATATCTGTTCTCAGATTCCACAGAAATAAGGCTAGCAAAGAGATCCACGAAATACAGATGTCACTCTGTGAGATGAAATAACAGAACTCTAAGCAGTTTCTCAGAAAGCTTCTTTCCAGATTTCATCTGAGGATATTTCCTTTTTC
>NW_020255436.1:476-1148 GCF_003255815.1 Theropithecus gelada
AACTCTGTGAGTGGAAGTCACACATCACAGAGCAGTTTCTCAGAAAGCTTCTTTCCAGATTTCATCTGAGGGTATTTCCTTTTTCACCATAGCCCTCTATGGGCTTCCAAATATCACTTTGCCAATTCCACAAGAACTGTCTTGGAGAAAGGCTTCCTGAGGTGAAAGCTGTAACTCAGTGAGATGATATCACAGAACACAAAGAAGTTTCCCAGAAAGCTTCTTTCTATTTGTTATCGGAGGATATTTCCTTTCGCCCTCTAGTCTTCAAAGGGATCGGAAATATCTGTTCTCAGATTCCACAGAAATAAAGCAAGCAAAGAGATCCACGAAATACAGATGTAACTCTGTGAGTGGAAGTCACACATCACAGAGCAGTTTCTCAGAAAGCTTCTTTCCATATTTCATCTGAGATTATTTCCTTTTTCACCATAGTCCTCTATGGGCTTCCAAATATCACTTTGCCAATTCCACAAGAACTGTCTTAGAGAAAGGCTTCCTCAGGGGAAAGCTGCAACTCTGTGAGATGATTTCACAGAACAGAAAGAAGTTGCTCAGAAAGCTGCTTTCTCTTTGTTATCGGAGGATATTCCTTTGGCCCTATAGTCTTCAAAGGGATCTGAAATATCTGTTCTCAGATTCCACAGAAATAAGGCTAGCAAAGAGATCCAC
>NW_020255437.1:0-587 GCF_003255815.1 Theropithecus gelada
TACAAAGAAGTTTCTCAGAAAGTTTCTTTCTCTTTGTTATCGGAGGATATTTCCTTTGGCCCTATAGTTTCAAAGGGATCCGAAATATCTGTTCTCAGATTCTACAGAAATAACGCTAGCAAAGAGATCCAGGAAATGCAGATGTAACACTGTGAGATGAATTAACAGAACACTAAGCTGTTTCTCAGAAATCTTCTTTCCAGATTTCATCTCTGGATATTTCCTTGTTCAACGTAGCCCTCAGAAAGCTTCTTTCTCTTTGTTATCAGAGGATATTTCGTTTGGCCTTATAGTCTTCAAAGGGTTCCGAAACATCTGTTCTCAGATTCCACAGAAATAAGGCTAGCAAAGAGATCCTCGAAATACAGATGTAACACTGTGAGATGAATTAACAGACCACTAAGCAGTTTCTCAGAAAGCTTCTTTCAAGATTTCATCTCAGGATATTTCCTTTTTCAGCATAGCCCTCGATGGGCTTCCAAATATCACTTTGCCAATTACAGAAGGACTGTCTTAGCGAAAGGCTTCTTGAGTGGAAAGCTGTAACTCTGTGAGATGATTTCACAGAACACAAAGAAGTTTCTCAG
>NW_020255437.1:616-1148 GCF_003255815.1 Theropithecus gelada
TCTCAGATTCCACAGAAATAAGGCTAGCAAAGAGATCCACGAAATACAGATGTAATTCTGTGAGATGAATTAACAGAACCCAAGGCAGTTTCTCAAAAGCTTCTTTCCAGATTTCATCTGACGATATTTCCTTTTTCACCATAGAACTCTATGGGCTTCTAAATATCACTTTACCAATTCCACAAGAACTGTCTTAGCGAAAGGCTTCTTGAGGGGAAAGCTGTAACTCTGTGAGATGATTTCAGAGAAGACAAAGAAGTCTCCCAGAAAGCTTCTTTCTCTTGGTTATCGGAGGATATTTCCTTTGGCCCTATAGTCTTCAAAGGGATCTGAAATACCTCTTCTCAGATTCCACAGAAATAAGGCTAGCAAAGATATCCACGACATACAGATGTAACTCTGTGAGATGAATTAACAGAACACTAAGCAGTTTCTCAGAAAGCTTCTTTCCAGATTTCATTGGAGGATATTTCCTTTTTCACCATAGTCCTCTTTGGGCTTCCTAATATCACTTTGCCAATTCCACAAGAAC
>NW_020255438.1:0-7374 GCF_003255815.1 Theropithecus gelada
AAATGCATGTGTATATGTGTGTGTGTGTGTGTGTGTGTGTGTGTGTGGTCCCCACCACTCAAATGTAAACTCTCTGTCTCCTCTGCATCTTTCTCAGCTCTTGGCACCTGAAGCTGAATCAATATGACAGGGCAGGGAATGAGACTGGCAGCGAGCAGCTCTGCAGGACTCTCCCTGACCTCCTTGGCTTCATTTCTCACGGCCCCAGATGTCCACTTCTGTCTGTCACTCCGTCTGTCTGGCTCCTGTCAGCTGAAGCACTCACGACAACCTGTCAGGCTGGTGTAATGCCCTGCAGCAGGGCACAGCAGGGGGAGAAGGATCCCAAGTCTTGAAGATTTCACAGGATAGCCATTTTCCTTGAAGCCTGATAGAACCAGTCAGAATCCTCTTCCTTTCTTGGCTGCTTTAGAATAGAAACTGTGTATATACTCAGGGGAATATTCTAACCAGTGGGAGATTCTCATTTTCTTTCTGAAGGACAAGGACGTTACAGTAAAGAGGAAAAATAAGGCAGAGAAAGGACCTCCAAAGAGCCAGGATGTCCTCTCAGGCACTCCATTACATGCACAAGGGCCAGGGAGCCCACAGCTTGCATGGCCACTAAAATGGAGTCACAGCATAGTTCTCAGCAACATCCTGCCCAGAGGGCTGCACTGGCATGGTTGGACAGAGCCTGCTCAAAACATGCATGTGGTGAGTAGTCCCTCCTTCACAGTGGACTTCACGGCCACCACCATTTCTTGCTGTCTCCAGCCATTCCTATTGCCATCTGCCAAAAGGGAAGAAAGAGAAGTTGTTCACAGATATCATCACTTGCCCAGCAACTCAGACTCCGCACCAAGTAAGACAGCCAAGACAGCGCCTGCCCTGGGACTGAATTAAAGAGAAGAATTTAAGGGAAAAAAAAAAAAATTCTCCTAGATGGCAAGACCCACAATGCTCTGGGGCCACATCTAATTAACTTACAGCCTCTGATGTCAACAGCTTCCAAGGCTGGTGTAGTGCATTCGCAAACACATTCCAGAAGAGTCAGCATGATCTGGTGTTGACACAGGCCCATAACTGTCAGAGGCAGTAGTTTCCAATTTATGGATGCCGTAAAGCTTTGGCAATATGATTGCTACAATGTGTGGTGTGTTTTTGACAATAAGCAGGAGGTAGGGGGTTGGGGAGTATCGGTTCCACATTTGACTATGGATGTGGGCTCATAAGGGAAAACACGTAGTGATTTCTGCAGTTGCAAAGCAGCTACAATAATGACTCCAAACAATGAGCCTAGGAATGTTATGTAGTTCTTTACTAGCAAACTCTGGACTTCTACATCAGCTCAAAGGTACATTAGTTATTCAACAAACATGCATTACCACCTACCCCATGCCAGGCACATAGTGCAGAATAAGTACAGAGTACAGTGGGAGCAGAAGAAATGGATGGTAGGTTTACCTCCAAAGGATTCAGTAAATGCCAGGTCTCCTTACTTCAAGAACCCTCCTAAGAAGAACCATGATGGAAGGAAAAAAGAAGGAGAAGGGAAATGAACACAGCTGCCATCAGCCTTTGCTTCTATCCTGACAAGATGTGTGTGTCCTTAGACGCAGGTGTGTGAAACTTGTTCATGTGGGCAGCAATAGAAGGAGTGACTTTTTCATGGTCTAAGACCCAGATATAATACTAGACTTGATTATTGACCAAAATAAAACGTCACCAAAACATTCTTCATTTGTTATCACTTACTGGCCTCAAGGCCAACATTTGGGTGTACTCAAAGTCTGGAGCTCAAGAGTCTAAATAATACAGTCCCAAGCTAGAGCATAAGAGTGTATGTGTGTGTGTGTGTGTGTGTATGTGTGTGTGCTCATGTATATGTGCATGCATATGCCTAAATGCTGGTCTGAAACCCTCTAAATGGATTCCTTATGGTTCTCGAAAGCAGAGGCAGCTAGGTCATTAGAATCCATGCAACCAGCAGATATTTACTAACCACCTACAGGGTGCCAAGTATGGTGCTAAAACGGAGGGGCTAAGGGACAAACTGTGTGGCTCTCAGAAGTTAGTGCATTTTTGCTTAAGAACAGAGAGTGGATAACATATTAGATTCATATTCACATACTCATTGTTAGGCAATTCCAACTAGGAAAGACTTTTATCTTAAAAAATAAAAAAGGTTGCCACTACACATCTATTAGAATGGCTGAAATGAAAAACGCTGACAATGTCAAATACTAGCAAGGATGTGGAGCAAAAGGAACTCTTCCTTATCACCAGTGAGAATGCAAAATGGTACAGAAACTTTGGAAATCAGTTTGGTGGTTTCTTACAAAACTAAACATACTCTTATCATATGACCCAGCAATAGTGCTCTTTAGTATTTACCCAAAAAAGTTGAAAACCTATGCCACAGAAAAACCTGCTTGTAGATGTCTATAGCAGCTTTATTCAGAATTGCCAAAACTTGGAAGCAACCAAGATGACCTTCAATAAGTGAACAGATAAACTGTGGCATGTCTAGACAATGGAATATTAGTTAGTGCAAAAAAAAAAAATGAGCTATCAAGCCATGAAAAGACATGGAGGAACCTTAGATGTATATTATTAAGTCAAAGAAGACAATCTAAAGAGGCTATATATTGTACAAGTCCAACGATATGACATTTTGGATAGAGCAAAATCATGAAGGCAGTAAAAAGATTGTGGTTTTCAGGGGTCTAGGGAGAGAGAGGAATGAAAAAGCAAAGCATAGAGGATTTTTAGGAGAATAAAATTATTCTGTACAATACTATGATGGTGAATACATGTTGTCTTAGTTCATTTTGTGCTACTACAACAAAATATCTGAGTCTGGGTAATTTATAAATGACAGAAATTTATTTCCCACAGTTCTGGAGGCTGGGAAGTCCAAGGTGCCTACATCAGGTGTCTGGTTAGGACCATCTTGCTGAATCTTCCAGAGGTGAGTAAAGCTATTTCCTCATATGGCAGAAGAGCAGGAGACAGATTATTCTTCCCAAAGGCCCATTTTCTAAAAGAATCCATTCAGGAAGGTGGAGGCCTCATGACCTAAACACCTCACATTAGGCCTCATCTCCCCACACTGTTGCACTGGAGATTAAGTTTCCAACACCTAATTTTTGGAGGGGACAAACACACTCAAACCATAGCACATGTCATTATGTATTTGTCGAAACTCATAGAAAGCACAACACTAATGTAAACTATGGGCTTTTATTGATAATGATGTATCATTGTTGGTTCATGAGACTAAGGACTGTTACAAATTTATCACTGAGGTGCCAGATGTTAATGGTGGGGGAGGAAGTATATGAGAACTCTGTACTTTATGTTCAACTTTGCTGTAAACCTAAGCTTGCTCTGAAAAATAAACTCCATTTAATAAATAAATGAATGAATAAATAAATGCATAAATAAATAAATGACAAAAAATGGCATTCCAATCTGTGGGCAGTTGTAGAAAGAAATCAATAGATCTGATGATTAAATTACTCAGTTAGGGCCCTGAGCAGATTTCTTAGGTTCTTTTTCACATGAGAATATCTTACATTTTTATGCTGACGTTGTTCATCCTGTAAGTCCATACCTATGTTCAGAACTGGAATAGTTTCATACTTGGAGCTTTCTGGATGACTCCAAAGATCCTGTCTCCAGCCCCAGTGTGCTAACACTTTCAAACCTGGAACCAGACAAGGTGAGCACAGAGAACTGGTGCATGAGAAGTTGTTGAAGACAGGCACTCTCAGTGTTTGGTGAACATGAGGAATGATGTTGAAGAGTGAGAATGCTTTTTTAAAACAATTTTTGAAACAGGGTCTCACTCTGTTGCCCAGGGTGGTGTACAGTGGTGTGATCTCAGCTTACTGCAACTACCGCCTCCTGGGCTCAAGCGATCCTGCCACTGGCACACACCACCATGCTTGGCTAATTTTTAAACACTTTTTGTAGAGATGAGGTCCCATGCTATTGCTCAGGCTGGTCTCAAACTCTAGGGCTCAAATGATCCTGCCACCTCAGCCTCCCAAAGTGCTAGGATTACAGATGCAAGCCACCACACCCAGCGAAGTGAGAATGCTAAACCAATCATAGTAACATGACTCTGATATATACGTATTTTTAAAGAAACTTACCAAAAGTGCATAATAGATGGTCCCAATTCTGCTAAATAGTCCATTTGATCATAGATGAAAGATTAGAAAGACATGCCAATTGTTAACAGCAATTGTCTCACGAAGACAGCTCATCTGTGATTCTTATGTTTTGTTTTGTGCATCTTGATGTTTCAAATTTTCTCCAATAAATACGTATTTTTTAAAACCAAGATTGAGAGAGAGAGAGACAAAATATGAGAGACAATGATTGTCCATCAACAGAGTAGTCACTGAGAGTTCTAGGTTTATCAAGATGAGAAATGACCAGCAGGAAAACCCCACATCAGACCCAGAGGGAGCTTCTGAAGAAGGACTGGGGTACAGTTGGGTTTATTTTATTTTATTTTTACTTTTACACACATATATATAGTCGTTTATATATATATAGTTGTTTTTGAGCCAAAGTCTGACTCTGTAGCCCAGGCTGGAGTGCAGTGGCATGATCTCAGCTCATTGCAGCCTCCATCTCCTGGGTTCAAGCCATCCTCCTCCTCAGCCTCCTGAGTAGCTGGGACTATAGGCGCACACCATCACACCCGGCTACATTTTGTATTTTTTGTAGAGACAGAGTTTTTCCATATTGCTCAGGCTGGTCTTGAGCTCCTGGGTTGAAGTGATCCTCCTATCTTGATCTCCCAAAGTGCTGAGATTATAGGCATGAGCCACAGCACCCAGCTAGTTGGGTTTAAAATAAAAACTGCATGTAAGAAGACAAATCTATATGTGTTGTTTGTAAGTCAACTACATGGGCCATAGCAGTAAGGACTTACCTAGTTCTTGTTGACTCTCAGGAGAAGGGCATCAAAAGAGTACAAAGTATTTGAATATGGTAGGTTTTCCCATCAAGGCCCAACCTCTTCATGATGGAAGAAAAGGCTATTTCTAAAGCTATAAAGGCTAAGAATGACCGTGGATATAGTCCCCAAACAGATACAAATAATAAACCCGGCGTTATTAGCCAAAGGGTTTAAATCTTAATAGGTTGAGAGTAGGGAGGTCAGGGGAGGAGACAGAAATTAAATAAACCTGAACCACAGCCAGGATCAAAATCTAACACCTTCTACTTGATGTGATGGCTCTTCCAGGAGCCTGTTAACACCTCATAACTACAACTGAGGCCCACAAAAGAAACCACTCAACAGGGGAAACACACAGCAATCCACACACCCAAAAGTGATCACGGCCTTCAGCGCAGAACAGATCATTCTTCCTAGAGAGGCTCAGCAGTGAAAAAGCAAGGAAACTGGGGCATTTATTTAATGTTTCTCAAACTCTTGGGTGTGGGTTGCTTGTTCAAGTCCTCAGTTTCGTGGAAATGCACATTTTTTTTTTTTTTTTGTATTTCAGCAAAGGGATCCTATTTATTTGACATGTGAGGTAGTGGTTTTCTGGATCCCATCTTGTGGTCTGGATGAGAACTTGAGAATGGGCTGTGAGTTTCCACCAGGAGTTGGATCCACTAAAGTGCTGCCACCCTAGATCCTGCTAACGTGGTGAGACACATTCTGAGTCAGGGTCACTGCTGACATCAGGCCTTTCACATTCAAAAGGTCCGTCGAAGGTCAGATCAGTAAGGTCATGCAGGTGTTGCTCCCATCCTGACCTTTTTTAAAACAAAGACTAGAGTTTAAAAATTCCCAGAAGTTGAATAAATTGACAGATAGCATAGGTTAGAGGAGGAGGTGTGTGACTGGGCATGTATTTAATAATAGCCTTTGTGGGAGATTTTTGTGATATATGAATAACTTTGATAATCACATCTCATTCATTCTTTACCAGAAAGGCAAATGGTAACATTGCCACTCCTATTTTACATGAAGACACTGAGTCTCAGAGAGAATGACTTGCCTAGGATGGTAAGCTGGTAAGTGACAGAGCTGGGATTTGAACCCAGATCTTCTCACTCTGTTGATGTGCCTCCCCTAGGGGAAAGTACTACAATCCTATAGCTACAAAGGAACTTCCAAGCAGGGCCTGGGAATGGAAGCCTGAAGTGACCAACAGCCTTTTCAGGATAGGGATCACATCCTGTTTATTGTGTGTCTCATCACATATGAGACAAATGAGGAACAAAGGAGGAAAGGGGGTTGTGATGAGTACTGCACTCAACAGAATGCAGTGCCTACCCACAGACTGATGGCTTGGCGTGAATCAACATCATTCCCATGATGGGCTCTATCAGAAGGCGAAGCAATGAAACATCTTAGACCACCTTCAAGGACAGATGCAGAATAGAGACTGCAGCTGTGAGCATATGGGATCCTCCCTCCTCATCCTTTGAGGACTTTCAGAAACATTAGGCCACTTCTGAGGTCAGAGCTTGGGCAAGTAAAAAGGAGGGAGGGAGACTTCAGCCATTGAATATAGAAGGTGATATTTAAATTACCTTTGCTTTTAAAGATAGAATCATCCCTATTTTTGCACTTATCAATCTGTAGTAGTCATCTTTCCAAATCAGTAAATATATAGATATATATCACCACGGTTAATAGCTGCATTGTTCTCCACAGTATAGCAGAGCACAATAATTTACTTAACTGATAGCCCATTGATGGGCATTTATGTTGTTTCCTACTTGTTGCTGTGATAACAATGTTGCTGTGTATATCCTTGCAAAGACAGATTTTCTGAACTTAATAAACAGCGTCAGATGGTCAGAAGAGGAAAGGTGACTTCCAGCTGGGGAAGGAGAATTGAGGCAGGCTTCACAGCACATATGGAATGTTAGCTGGATTGAAGGCTGGGTAGAGAATGTGAGATAAGGATTAGGGAGAAAGGCAATCAAGGTGGCCAGGTGCAGTGACTCATGCCTGTAATCCCAGCACTTTGGGAGGCTGAGGCAGGTGGATCACCTGAGGTCAGGAGTTCCAGACCAGCCTGACCAATATAGTGAAACCCCATCTCTACTAAAAATACAAAAATTAGCCAGGCGTGGTGGTATGTGCCTGTAGTCCCAGCTACTCAGGAGTCTGAGACAGGAGAATTGCTTGAACCCAGGAGGTGGAGGTTGCAGTGAGCTGAGATCGCACCACTGCACTCCAGCCTGGGCAACAGAGTGAGACTCTGTGTCAAAAAAATAAAGAAATAAAAATGAAGAAGAAAGAAAGAGAAAGAGAGAGAGAGAGGGAGAAACAGAGAGAAAGAAAGAAAGAAAAGAAAGAAAGAGAAAGAAAGAAAAAGAAAGAAAGAAAGAAAAAGAAAGAAAGAAAGA
>NW_020255439.1:0-373 GCF_003255815.1 Theropithecus gelada
AATTGGCAAAGTGATATTTGAAAGCCCATAGAGGGCTATGAGGAAAAGGGAAATATCCTCCGATGAAAACTCTAAAGAAGCTTTCTGAGAAACTGCTTCGTCTTCTGTTAATTCATCTCACAGAGTTACATCTGTATTTCATGGATCGCTTTGCTAGCCTTATTTCTGTGGATTCTGAGAACAGATATTTCGGATCCCTTTGAAGACTATAGGGCCGAAGGAAATATCCTCCGATAACAAAGAGAAAGAAGCCTTCCGAGAAACTTATTTGTGTTCTGTGAAAACATCTCACAGAGTTACAGCTTTCCCCTCAAGAAGCCTTTCGCTAAGACAGTTCTTGTGGAATTGGCAAAGTGATATTTGGAGCCCATAC
>NW_020255439.1:461-1148 GCF_003255815.1 Theropithecus gelada
GTTCTTGTGGAATTGGCAAAGTGATATTTGGAAGCCCATAGAGGGCTAGGGTGTAAAAGGAAATATCCTCAGATGAAATCTGGAAAGAAGCTTTCTGAGAAACTGCTTAGTGTTCTGTTAATTCATCTCACAGAGTTACATCTGTATTTCGTGGATCTATTTGCTAGCCTGATTTCTGTGGAATCTGTGAACAGATATTTCGGATCCCTTTGAAGACTATAGGGCCAAAGGAAATATCCTCCGACAACAAAGAGAAAGAAACTTTCAGAGAAACTTCTTTGTGTTCTGTGAAATCATGTCACAGAGTTACAGCTTTCCCCTCAAGAAGCCTTTCGATAAGACAGTTCTTGCGGAATTGGCAAAGTGATATTTGGAAGCCCATAGAAGGCTATGGTGAAAAAGGAAATATCCTCAGATGAAATCTGGAAAGGAACTTTCAGAGAAACTGCTTAGTGTTCTGTTAATTCATCTCACAGAGTTACATCTGTAGTTCGTGCATCTCTTTGCTAGCCTTATTTCTGTGGAATCTGAGAACAGATATTTAGGATCCCTTTGAAAACCATAGGGCCAAAGGAAATATCCTCCGATAACAAAGAGAAAGAAGCTTTCTGAGAAACTTCCTTGTGTTCTGTGAAATCAACTAACAGAGTTACAGCTTTCCCCTCAAGAAGCCTTCCGCTAAGACAG
>NW_020255440.1:0-1149 GCF_003255815.1 Theropithecus gelada
TTCTCAGAAAACTTCTTTCCAGATTTCATCTGAGGATATTTCCTTTTTCACCATAGCCCGCTATGGGCTTCCAAATATCACTTTACCAATTCCACAAGAACTGTCTTAGCGAAAGGCTTCTTGAGGGGAAAGCTATAACTCTGTGAGATGAATTTACAGAAAACAAAGAAGTTTCTCAGAAAGGTTCTTTCTCTTTGTTATCGGAGGATATTTGTTTGGCCCTATAATCTTCAAAGGGATCCGAAATATCTGTTCTCAGATTCCACAGAAATAAGGCTAGCAAAGAGATCCACGAAACACAGGTGTAACTCTGTGAGATGAATTAACAGAACACTAAGCAGTTTCTCAGAAAGCTTCTTCCCAGATTTCATCTGAGGATATTTCCTTTTTTACCATAGCCCTCTATGGGCTTCCAAATATCACTTTGCCAATTCCACAAGAACTGTCTTAGCGAANAATTAACAGAACACTAAGCAGTTTCTCAGAAAGCTTCTTCCCAGATTTCATCTGAGGATATTTCCTTTTTCACCATAGCCCTCTATGGGCTTCCAAATATCACTTTGCCAATTCCACAAGAACTGTCTTAGCGAAAGACTTCTTGAGGGCAAAGGTGTAACTCTGTGAGATGATTTCACAGTACACGAAGAATTTTCTCAGAAAGCTTCTTTCTCTTTGTCATCGGAGGATATTTGTTTGGCCCTATAATCTTCAAAGGGATCCGAAATATCTGTTCTCAGATTCCACAGAAATAAGGCTAGCAAAGAAATCCACGAAATACAGATGTAACTCTGTGAGATGAATTAACAGACACTAAGCATTTTCTCAGAAAGCTTCTTTCCAGATTTCATCTGAGGATACTTCCTTTTTCACCATAGAACTTGATGGGCTTCCAAATATCACTTTGCCAATTCCACAAGAACTGTCTTAGCGAAAGGCTTCTTGACGGGAAAGCTGTAACTCTGTCAGATGTTTTCACAGAACACAAAGAAGATTCTCAGAAAGCTTCTTTCTCTTTGTTATCGTAGGATATTTCCTTTGGCCCTGTAGTCTCCAAAGGGATCCGAAATATCTGTTCTCAACTTCCACAGAATTAAGGCTAGCAAAGAGATCCACGAAATACAGATGTAACTTTGTGAGTGGAAGTCACAC
>NW_020255441.1:0-1148 GCF_003255815.1 Theropithecus gelada
TTCACAGAACACAAAGAAGTTTCTTAGGAAGCTTCTTCCTCTTTGTTATGGGAGGATATTTCCTTCGGCCCTACAGTCTTCAAAGGGATCCACAGTTTCTGTTCTCAGATTCCACAGAAATAAGGCTAGGAAAGAGATCCACGAAACAGAGATGTAACTCTGTGAGATGAATTAACAGAACACTAAGCAGTTTCTCAGAAAGCTTCTTTCCAGATTTCATCTGAGGATATTTCCTTTTTCACCATAGCCCTCTATGTTCTTCCAAATATCACTTTGCCAATTCCACAAGAACTGTCTTAGCGAAAGTCTTCTTGAGGGGAAAGCTGTAACTCTGTGAGTTGATTTCACAGAACACACAGAAGTTTCTCTGAAAGCTTCTTTCTCTTTGTTATCGCAGGATATTTCCTTTGGCCCTGTAGTCTTCAAAGGGATCCGAAATAGCTGTTCTCAGATTCCACAGAAATAAGGCTAGCAAAGAGATCCACGAAATACAGATGTAACTCTGTGAGATGAATTAACAGAACACGAAGCAGTTTCTCAGAAAGCTTCTTTCCAGATTTCATCTGAGGATATTTCCTTTTTCAGCATAGCCCTCTACGGGCTTCCAAATACCACTTTGCCAATTGCACAAGAACTGTCTTAGCGAAAGGCTTCTTGAGGGGAAAGCTGTAACTCTGTGAGATGATTTCACAGAACACAAAGAAGTTTCTCAGAAAGCTTCTTTCTCTTTGTTATGGGAGGATATTTCCTTTGGCCCTATAGTGTTCAAAGGGATCCGAAATATCTGTTCTGAGATTTCACTGAAATAAGGCTAGCAAAGAGATCCACGAAACAGAGATGTAACTCTGTGAGATGAATTAACAAAACACTCAGCAGTTTCTAAGAAAGCTACTTTCCAGATTTCATCTGAGGATGTTTCCTTTTCCACCATAGCCCTCTATGGGCTTCCAAATAGCACTTTGCCAATTCCACAAGAACTGTCTTAGCGAAAGGCTTCTGGAGGGGAAAGCTGTAACTCTGTGAGATGATTTCACAGAACACAAAGAAGTTTCTCAGAAAGCTTCTTTCTCTTTGTTATGGGAGGATATTTCCTTTGGCCCTATAGTCTTCCAAGGGATCCGAAATATCTGTTCTCAGATTCCACAGAA
>NW_020255442.1:0-1148 GCF_003255815.1 Theropithecus gelada
GCCTCCTTGGACTTCCAGCTCCATTTCCTCAACTTGGGGAGACCACAGGCTCTGCCTAGGTTCCTCCTCCCTGTTCCACGACCTGGAAACTCTCTCGAGGCAGTAAGCTGGGCACGCGTGCAGCCTGTTAGTTTTTGTCTTCCAGGGATCACTGTCTTTTGTTACTTGTCCAATATCTTCAGTGTTGTTGTTTCATTCATTTTATTAGATTTTTATTATTTCACACAAGGAGGCTAAATCTGGTCCCCTTATTCATGCCGTCTTGACTGGAAGTGGTATCATTGTGGTTTCAATGTACATTTTCATGAGAACTGGTGATATTGAGCACGTTTTAGCTCGTGTGTTGACGATTTGTGTGCTCTCATTGGTGATGAGTTTGTTCATTCAGCCTTTAGTGTTCTTTGTTTTCTTTTTTTCATCTATTTGAGTTGCAGAAGGTGTTTCTATGTCCTAAATACTCATCCTTTGTTAGATAAATGTTTTGTAAATACTTTCCCCAAGTCTGTGTGGTTTACCTATGTATTTTAACTATACTTTTTGATGAGCAGAAATATTTATATCTGATAAATTTAATTTATCAGTGTTTTCTTTTGTAGTTACTGCTTGCTGTGAGCTAAGACACTTTTGCCTAACCTCGACATCTTGAAGGTAGTTTCCTTGATTTCCTCTAAAGGTTTTGCTTTCGCTAATTTATGTTAGGTCTGTGATGCATCTGCAGTTATTTTTGTAGGTTTGAGTTTTCTGCATATGGCTGTCCCGTTGTGTTTCACCATTGGTTGAAAAGAGTCTCCTTTTCTCGCTGGGTTGCTTTGAGAACATCCTGTGGCTGCATAAGTGGGATCTTTCAGAAATCTTCCTTCTGCTCCAGAAATCTGTTTGTCTAGCTCAGTTAGATATTCTGATTATTTTGTAACTTGATATTGTCTTGAAGGTAGAATTGCAAGGCCTTAAACCTTTTTCTTCTTTTTCAAAGTTCTGCATATTCTACGTCCTTCACATTTCCATATCAATTTTAATAATCTCTTTTCTCTCTTCTCCAAAAAAGGCTGATGGGATCATGATTGTAATTGTCTTGAATCTGCTGATCAGTTTAAGGAGAACTGACATCTTGACAACCATTGAGTCTTAATCATTAGTATAGTATCTCT
>NW_020255443.1:0-1148 GCF_003255815.1 Theropithecus gelada
AGGAGAATGGCGTGAACCCGGGAGGCGGAGCTTGCAGTGAGCTGAGATCGCGCCACTGCACTCCAGCCTGGGCCACAGAGCGAGACTCTGTCTCAAAAAAAAAAAAAAAAAAAAAGGCATAGAGAGGGTGTATTGGGTGTGCTGAGCATGGTTAAAGTACAGTAAACAAGAAAGCCGGCCCATGTGAAGACTTGCTTCCAGTTATTGCTAGAGGACAGTGCCTAACGGCGAGGTGAGCAGGGCTGAAGCTGGGGAAAGAGCCCAGGACTTAAGTGGTATGTTTATCTTTATTTAAATGCTCAGGGCTCTAAAGGAGTGTTTATTCCAGACAGAAATCTCACACATTCTGTCATTTTTGAACATGTACATTTCTATTTGTGGACTGAAGAAAAATATTACAGTTTTAAGTTGGGTTTAAAAAAATCAGTCAAGAACCCAAACGGCTTCCATCAGGCCACTATGATTTGGCGTTCTTGGGCTGCACTGCCACCACTCGGCCACAGGGGAGCAGTGCAGCTCAGCCGACAGTGGGTAGCGGAAAGTAGGCGAATAGTTGAGGGGCGGGGTTCCAGGGAATCCCTCCCCAAAGCAGCAAATACAGCTGTCCTTGAACTAGGTGGAACATATTAGTCCCATTTCTACGCCTCCACACTTCCTTCCTCTATCATCCATCCCCACATCTATCAAGTCTAACATAAATTCATGCGGAGTACAAACACATTTGTAAAACAATGAACCCTACAGGACTTGCTACATGCCCCCCCATCTCAGTGAACAGTGGGCTTTCTTTGTTAAAAAAAAAAAAAAAAAAAAATTGGAAATAATGAAAAGCTCCAATGATCAGAGGCTGACTAAATGACTTGTGGTATGTTTATACAAAGAAATACAATGCCTCCATTAAAAAATATCTGTTCTGCAGATTATTTAAAGATAGAGAAAATGAAGGCCGGGCGCGGTGGCTCAAGCCTGTAATCCCAGCACTTTGGGAGGCCGAGACGGGCGGATCACGAGCTCAGGAGATCGAGACCATCCTGGCTGACACGGTGAAACCCCGTCTCTACTAAAAAATACAAAAAACTAGCCGGGCGAGGTGGCGGGCGCCTGTAGTCCCAGCTACTCGGGAGGCTGAGGTAGGAGAATGGCGTGAA
>NW_020255444.1:0-1148 GCF_003255815.1 Theropithecus gelada
AGGAGAATGGCGTGAACCCGGGAGGCGGAGCTTGCAGTGAGCTGAGATCGCGCCACTGCACTCCAGCCTGGGCCACAGAGCGAGACTCTGTCTCAAAAAAAAAAAAAAAAAAAAAGGCATAGAGAGGGTGTATTGGGTGTGCTGAGCATGGTTAAAGTACAGTAAGCAAGAAAGCCGGCCCATGTGAAGACTTGCTTCCAGTTATTGCTAGAGGACAGTGCCTAACGGCGAGGTGAGCAGGGCTGAAGCTGGGGAAAGAGCCCAGGACTTAAGTGGTATGTTTATCTTTATTTAAATGCTCAGGGCTCTAAAGGAGTGTTTATTCCAGACAGAAATCTCACACATTCTGTCATTTTTGAACATGTACATTTCTATTTGTGGACTGAAGAAAAATATTACAGTTTTAAGTTGGGTTTAAAAAAATCAGTCAAGAACCCAAACGGCTTCCATCAGGCCACTATGATTTGGCGTTCTTGGGCTGCACTGCCACCACTCGGCCACAGGGGAGCAGTGCAGCTCAGCCGACAGTGGGTAGCGGAAAGTAGGCGAATAGTTGAGGGGCGGGGTTCCAGGGAATCCCTCCCCAAAGCAGCAAATACAGCTGTCCTTGAACTAGGTGGAACATATTAGTCCCATTTCTACGCCTCCACACTTCCTTCCTCTATCATCCATCCCCACATCTATCAAGTCTAACATAAATTCATGCGGAGTACAAACACATTTGTAAAACAATGAACCCTACAGGACTTGCTACATGCCCCCCCATCTCAGTGAACAGTGGGCTTTCTTTGTTAAAAAAAAAAAAAAAAAAAAATTGGAAATAATGAAAAGCTCCAATGATCAGAGGCTGACTAAATGACTTGTGGTATGTTTATACAAAGAAATACAATGCCTCCATTAAAAAATATCTGTTCTGCAGATTATTTAAAGATAGAGAAAATGAAGGCCGGGCGCGGTGGCTCAAGCCTGTAATCCCAGCACTTTGGGAGGCCGAGACGGGCGGATCACGAGCTCAGGAGATCGAGACCATCCTGGCTGACACGGTGAAACCCCGTCTCTACTAAAAAATACAAAAAACTAGCCGGGCGAGGTGGCGGGCGCCTGTAGTCCCAGCTACTCGGGAGGCTGAGGTAGGAGAATGGCGTGAA
>NW_020255445.1:0-1148 GCF_003255815.1 Theropithecus gelada
CCCTGTCCCTGTTTGCGCGTGTCCTGGAAGGCAGTAGCAGCTTGCAGGAGCCCCGGGGCTTTTGCAAGCGTGGGGGGTGGGGGGTGGGGAAGGCCGCCGCTCTTTCAGAGGGGGAGGGGGGCCGAGGACTCATGGGTCAGTGAATTTTCAGCTGACACCGCGCCTTAAGGCCCAGGGGATGATTCTGTGCTGCAGTGAGGCCCCGCCTGCCTCAGCAGACGATGGCGAGCCCATCCTTTCTCACCCGGAGGGGTCCAAAATCCCATCTGAAGAGGAGTCCTGAGACCCCAGCAGACGCCCTGAAGCTCCCCCTCCACCGGTGGAAGTCGGCTCAAGGAGGTCCTGAAGACAGGACTCCGGGGGTCTTGGTACTGGGATGCCCGCGGTCCCTTCTCCCACGCCGCCCCCTGCTGGAGCCCGGATCCGGCGGCCGCCGGGGCTGCAGCGGGAGTCCCCAGCGGCCCCCCCTTCCCCCCTGCCCCACCACACACACGTCCCCTCCCACCCCATCCCGGCCCCGGCGCCCCGCGCAGCCGCCGTTGTTTAAAGGGGCCGCAGCCTGACTTCCAGGTGGGGAGCGCGAGTGGGCCCGGCGCGGCAGGGCCAGTGCGCATGCGCGAGGCTCCAGCGGCCCCTCCGGTCACAGTGATTCCCACGGTTGTCTTAGAAACCGGCCCCCGAGGCTTGGCAAAGCAGGAGCCCTCCGTGGCGGTGCTTGGCTGTCGGGGCTGCGAGGCTCCTGCCTCACCTCTCCACGGGGTCGACGGGAACGTCTCCGGACGGACGCCGGGAGTCGCAATGCGCCGGCCAGGATGACCAAACCGCAGGCGGAGTCCGGGGGAAGCGGCGCGTCGTCCCAGCCTCAGGCCTTTCCGGACGCTGTTGGGGTGAGTCTCCCCAAAAGTCTTGGCCCCGTGATGTGCAGGACAGGTCCGCCCGCGTGTCCGTGGGCTGCTCGCTCCCCCGAGGGGCCTTCACGCCCGGAGCAGAAGCCTGCAGCGTCAGGGGTTGCCTGCGGGGGTGTGTTTCTGTGCCGCTGCTGTGTGACTGCGTGTGTCCGTGTCTCTCCCATTCTCTCTTCTCTCTCTGGCCCTCACTCTCTGCGTCGTTCCCTCTTTCTGCCGGTTTGTGTGTGTGTGTGTGTGTGT
>NW_020255446.1:0-1147 GCF_003255815.1 Theropithecus gelada
ACACAGAGAAAGAAGCTTTCTGAGAATCTTCTTTGTGTTCTGTGAAAGCATCTCACAGAGTTACAGCTTTACCCTCAAGAAGCCTTTCGCTAAGACAGTTCTTGTGGAATTGGCAAAGTGATATATGGAAGCCCATAGAGGGCTATGGTGGAAAAGGAAATATCCTCAGATGAAATCTGAAAAGAAGCTTTCTGAGAAACTGTTTAGTGTTCTGTTAATTCATCTCACAGAGTTACATCTGTATGTCGTGGATCACTGTGGTAGCCTTATTTCTGTGGAATCTGAGAACAGATATTTCGGAACCTTTTGAAGACTATAGGGCCAAAGGAAATAACCTCCGATAAAAAAGAGAAAGAAGCTTTCTGAGAAACTTCTTTGAGTTCTCTGAAATCATGTCACAGAGTTACAGCTTTCTCCTCAAGAAGCCTTTCGCTAAGACAGTTCTTGTGTAATTGGCAAAGTGATATTTGGAAGCCCGTAGAAGGCTATGGTGAAAAAAGAAATATCCTCAGATGAAATCTGGAAAGAATCATTCTGAGAAACTGCTTAGTGTTCTGTTATTTTCTCTCACATATTTACGTCTGTATTTCGTGGATCTCTTTGCTAGCCTTATTTCTGTGGAATCTGAGAACAGATATTTCGGATCCCTTTGAAGACTATAGGGCCAAAAGAAATATCCTCCTATAACAAAGGGAAAGAATCTTTCTGAGAAACTTCTCTGTGTTCTGTGAAATCATCTCACAGTGTTACAGCTTTCCCCTCAAGAAGCCTTTCGCTAAGACAGTTATTGTGGAATTTGCAAAGTGATATTTGGAAGCCCATAGAGGGCTATGGTGAAAAAGGAAGTATCCTCAGATGAAATCTGGAAAGAAGCTTTCTGAGAAACTGCTCTGTGATGTGTGACTTCCACTCACAGAGTTACATCTGTATTTCGTGGATCTCTTTGCTAGCCTTATTCCTAGGGAATCTGAGAACAGATATTTCGGATCCCTTTGAAGAATACAGGGCCAAAGGAAATATCCTCCGATAACAAAGAGACAGAAGCTTTCTGAGAAACTTCTTTGTGTTCAGTGAAATCATGTCAGAGAGTTACAGCTTTGCCCTCAAGAAGCCTTTCGCTAAGACAGTTCTTGTGGAATTGGCAAAG
>NW_020255447.1:0-1147 GCF_003255815.1 Theropithecus gelada
TTTTTTTTTTTTTTTTTTTTTTTTAGTAGAGACGGGGTTTCACTATGTTGGCCAGGCTGGTCTTGAACTCCTGACCTCAAGTGACCCGCCGCCTTAGCCTCCCAAAGTGCTGGGGTTACAGGCGTGAGCCACCGCACCTGGCTGGATTTGCTTTTTCAGTGTGAGAAGTGATTCTGGTTGTTGGTGGGGGTGGGGCACTGGGGGGTACCGGTGGCGAGTGGGAGGTCCTGTGCGTTCTGCAGGCCTGGGCGCAGATCCCAGCTGAGCCCTTGCTGAGGGTGGGCCCGGGAATCAATCACATGAGGCATGTCAGTTGCTGGGAAGTGTTGGGGCTGTTATCTCACCAGTGTCGCTACCATCTGCCCAGCTGGCCTCTTCGTTTGACATCTGGGGAGACGGAGGCCCAGGGAGGCTACCTGGGGCAGGCGCGGCTGGAGGGCCTGGGCCCTGCGGTCCAGAAGAGCCACCTGCCCTCCGGCCTCACGCTCCGCAGGGCCCCGTAGGGCGTCCCCCTCCGCTGCTCCCACCAAGCCGGGTCCAGGGGTCCCGGCGTTTCTGGCCTCGAATCCAGCCTCAAGCCGTCGCGATTCCGGAGCCGTGGGGGGCCCGCCTGGGAAAAGCGTCTTCTGCGGGCGCGGGGGCCGGGAGGTGGGCACGGGGGCCGGGAGGCGGGCACGGGGGCCGGCAGGCGGGCACGGGGGCCGGCAGGCGGGCACGGGGGCCGGGAGGTGGGCACCGGGGCCGGGAGGTGGGCACGGGGGCCGAGAGGCGGGCACCGGGGCCGGGAGGCGGGCGCGGGGGCCGGGAGGCGGGCGCGGGGGCCGGGAAGTGGGCACCGGGGCCGGGAGGCGGGCGCGGGAGCTGGGAGGCGGGCACCGGGGCTGGGAGGCGGGCGCGGGGGCCGGGAGGCGGGCACCGGGGCCGGGAGGTGGGCGCGGGGGCCGGGAGGCGGGCGCGGGGGCCGGGAGGCGGGCACCGGGGCTGGGAGGTGGGCACCGGGGCTGGGAGGTGGGCACCGGGGCCGGGAGGTGGGCGCGCACACACCAGCGTCAGCCTCGCAACGGATTTTATTAGCGCGGGGCAGGGGCTCCCGCGGGGGTGGAGGGGCGGCCGCGAAGGTGTTTGGGGAGGGGGCGTCCGCTTCCTG
>NW_020255448.1:0-1147 GCF_003255815.1 Theropithecus gelada
TAACAGAACACTAAGCAGTTTCTCAGAATGCTTCTTTCCAGATTTCACCTGAGGATATTTCCTTTTTCACGATAGCCCTCTATGGGCTTCGAAATATCACTTTGCCAATTCCTCAAGAACTGTCTTAGCGAAAGGCTTCTTGAGGGTAAAGCTGTAAATCTGTGAGATGATTTCACAGAACAAACAGAAGTTTCGCAGAAAGCTTCTTTCCCTTTGTTATCGGAGGATATTTCCTTTGGCCCTATAGTCCTCAAAGGGATCCGAAATATCTGTTCTCACATTCCACAGAAATAAGGCTAGCAAAGAGATCCACGAAATACAGATGTAACTCCGTGAGAGGAATTAACAAAACACTAAGCAGTTTCTCAGAAAGCTTCTTTCCAGATTTCAGCTGAGGATATTTCCTTTTTCACCATAGCCCTCTAGGGGCTTCCAAATATCACTTTGACAATTCCACAAGAACTGTCTTAGCGAAAGGCTTCTTGAGGGCAAAGATGTAACTCTGAGAAATGGTTTCACAGAACACAAAGAAGTTTCTCAGAAAGCTTCTTTCTCTTTGTTATCGGAGGATATTTCCTTTGCCCCTATAGTCTTCAAAGGGATCCGAATTATCTGTTCTCAGATTCCACAGAAATAAGCCTAGCAAAGAGAATCACGAAATATAGATGTAAATCTGTGAGTGGAAGTCACACATCACAGAGCAGTTTCTCAGAAATCTTCTTTCCAGATTTCATCTGAGGATACTTCCTTTTTCACCATAGCCCTCTATCGGCTTCCATATATCACTTTGCCAATTCCACAAGAACTGTCTTAGCGAAAGGCTTCTTGAAAGGAAAGCGGTAACTCTGTGAGATGATTTCACAGACCACAAAGAAGTTTCTCAGAAAGCTTCTTTCCCTTTGTTATCAGAGGATATTTCCTTTGGCCCTATAGTCTTCAAAGGGATCCGAAATATCTGTTCTCAGATTCCACAGAAATAAGGCTAGCAAAGAGATCCACGAAATATAGATGTAACTTTGTGAGTGGAAGTCAAACATCACAGAGCAGTTTCTCAGAAAGCTTCTTTCCAGATTTCATCTGAGGATATTTCCTTTTTCACCATAGCCCTCCATGGGCTTCCAACTATCACTTTGCCAATTCCACAAGA
>NW_020255449.1:0-7373 GCF_003255815.1 Theropithecus gelada
TGGGATTCCATGTTTCTGAAAAACAACTCAGGGACATATATTAAGATGTTATTTTTAGTTTCTGTAGAGATTCAAACATCTTGTGACTCTAACTTCCTTGGCTATTGTTTTAAGCTATCATTACCTTCTTACTTATAAAGTCACTCACTTACTTTTTAGGGCTGGCTAGGTGCCTGGAATTTCTCTTGAAGAAACTGAAGGTTTTCCTTTATTTCCATGTTGGGAGGCCCTGGTAGGCTTCTAAAAGAGGTCCCTCCTTTATCTCAGATGCACATGGTAGGAGTGCTACAAAAGAACTTGAATGGGAGATACAGCAACCATGTGGAACACTGATTGACATTTCTTTACACCAGAAAAGGCACCTGCTCAGAATGTCCAACAATAGTCAGAGTGATACCATCCTCAAAGGGAGAGTTCCATAGAGAATTAAAATAGTCAACTGAAACACTGGGTGTATAAAGCAAGAGAACAAGGGGCTTGTCTCCCCAAGAGAAAGGGGAAACAAGCATAAAGATTGGGCTTGTACACCTTCATGAGTGTGCTCACACTTGACATGAGAGTATCCTCTCTTTTCCTGGTGGATCAGGAGAAGGTGCTGGTGTGATCTACATATATTCCTTCCCATGGTGGGAGGACACTGGAATGATGACTGTAATTCACCTCAACTTGCTTTTCTCATCCCTGATGCAGTGGTCCCAGGACTAGGGATGGAAATAGAGTCCAGAAACAGGAATTATTCCTAAGCAAGAAACTGTAAATATATTTTATGTCCTTTGTGTAATAATTCCTAAGGGCCTGGAGAAGTAGGTTGTGCCTTCACTGCACCTGGCAAAGTTGGGGCTAACACTGAATGCAGCTGTATTGCCTGGGGTCAGATAGCCACCCAGTTCTCTACCTGCATAACCCTCCCCTCTATGAACTGGAATGGATGATGCGAGACACTTGCTAGAACAGTATTGGTCCCTGCAGTCCAAGCCAGCACAGCAGCAGAACCTAGTGTTCCTTCCAAAATTATAAATGTTTAGTATAAATGAAGAGAAGGAGAAATAGTAGCTGAGAGTAAATGAATGAACACATGGGTTATGTAATGAGGAAAATCCAATGTTACATGAACTACTCGAAAGAGGTATAAGTAAGAAAGAGTATTGTCTCTTAGCTCGATTTCAACAGATGCCTGAAAGGGTGCAGCCATGTGTTGCTGAGACTATTCCTATTTTTGGACTGCACTGGGATCATTGTTAATGACCAAAGAGGATTCTGGTAATGTACCAGGATCTTTTCACTGTTATGATTCTTCTGGTGTAGGAGATCTGTGATTGACCAGACACAGTGGCTCATGCTTGTAATTCCATCAGTTTGGGAGGCAATGGTAGGAACATCGTTTAAGGTCAGGATTTGAGACCAGCCTCTGCAAAATAGTGAGACCCATTCCTATAAAATATTTAAAAATTAGTTGGGCATGGTGGTGTGCACCTGTAATGCTATCTGCTCAGGAGGCCGAGGCAGAAGGATCACTTGAGTCCAGGAATTTGAGGTTACAGTGAGCTATGATTGTGCCACTGCATTCTACCCTGGGCAACAGAGCAAGAGATTAACTCTAAAATAAAATAATAAATATTATAAGAAGAGATAATGTAGTCAAAACCAGGGTGTGATCTGTGGTCCAATAAAAATATGTGGTCTTTGTCCCTGTTTCCTGACAACCGGGTTCTAGAACATTTGCAATCTCCTCAGTGATAAACATGACTTCAATATGGCAATGAGAAGACTATGGGGTGAGGAGCTCCTAGATAGCTTTAGAATGGGAGCTGGTTGCCAGAAACACGAAGCTGTGATTAGAGGATTGGAACTTTTAGCCCCATCCCTAAAGTCTAGGAGGGAAAGAGAGGCTCCAGGTTGAGTTCAGTCACACAATGGCCGGTGATTTAATTAATCTTGCCTACACAATGAAATTTACATAGAAACCTCTAGAGATTGGGTTTCTGAGAGCTTCCCAATTGGTGAGCACATCCATGTGTCCACGTGCTGGGAAGGTGGTGAACTCCATCTCCATGGGGACAGAGGCTCCTGTGCTCAGAGCCCTTCCAGACCTCACCCTGTGCACCTCTTCATCTGGTTGCTCATTTGTATCCTTTATAACTGCTGTGGTTTGAATGTTTCCCCAAAAAAGTATCTGTTGGATATTTCTTCCCGAATGCAACATTTTTAAGAAATGGGACCTTTGAGAGGTGATTGGACCATCAGAGCTCTGCCTTCATTAATGAATTAAGACTCATCATAAAAGGACCTGAGGCTGTAAGTTTGACCTCCTTTTCCCCCTACCTCTCACCCTCTCTTGCCCTTTTGTTTTCTACCAGATACAGTCCCTTGATTTGGGAATTCCCATCCTCCACACCATGAATGAAACAAATTTCTGTTTCTTATAAGTTATCCAGTCTCAGGTGTTCTGCTATAGTGGCATAATTTAAACCAGGGGTCCCTAACCCCCGGGCTGTGGACTGGTACAAGTTTCTGGCCTGGTAGGAACCAGATAGCACAGCAGGAGGTGATCGGTGGGTGAGAGAGCATGAGCATGACCACCAGAGTTCCGCCTCCTGTCAGATCAGTGGGGGAATTAGATTCTCATAGAAGCACGAACCCTATTGTGAGCTCTGCATGCGAGAGATCTGGGTTGCATGCTCCTTTTGAAACACTAATGCCTGATCATCTGAGGTGCAACAGTTTCATCCAAAACCATTTCCCTCTGCCTTCCGCCACCTCCACTGGTCCATGGAAAAACTGTCTTCCATGAAACCGGTCTCAGGTGCCAAAAAGGTGGGGATTTAAGCTATAAAAATAAAAGAACTGCAATACTGAGTGTGAAAGGAAAGTAAAATTTCAGGACTCCAAATTCACTATACCAAAGGGAAAAGTTAAGTTTGGAGACTGAGTAATGGAAAAACTGCCTTTTTTTTGTTCCTAAACAAATAACTGCAAAGATAGAAGACCCCATATCTCCCCAGGTGGCCTCCCTCACAAACTGCTCACAAGATAATTCCTTGTGGGCCCCACCATCTTTACTCTAAAATGGAGTTTTGTTGAATTTCCCTCTGACAGTGTAAATTAACAGCTTATCTTCACAGGTACAGGACAAAGACAAGACTAGACATCATCCCTTCACCCACCAGGTGACTTTTCTTCCCAAGGTTTACTTTATCTTATGTAAAATGCAGATTTACTGAGCACGAGATGAATGCATAGTTGACTCTTTTTTTCCTCTCCTGGCTGCTCTTTCCCCTATAATATTGCAGTCCTCAAACCCTGTTAGGAAAAAGCATGGGCCACAGATGCTACAATGATTTGTGTCTCTGTTTCCAAGATGCATCTTCAGCTCGGCAAAATCAACTTCTAAACTGACCGAGACCTGTCTCAGATGTTTTTTGGTTTACATGACTATAGCAACGTCCTGAGTTCTTTGAATTAATTTAAGAATTATCAGTCCTTGGGAGGTGAGAGACCCCTGACTTTGCAGCCATGATAGACAGAAGTGCAGGTAACCTGGGACTCGATACTTGGGACTTGCATCTGAAGTCAGGACAGACTTGTGGGACTGAGCCCTTAAACCTGTGGAGCCCGAGGTGAACTCCAGGTAGTTAGTGTCAGAATAGAGTTAAACTCTAGGACTCCCAGCTGCTGTTGGAGAATCAGAAATTTGGGTAGAGGAAAACCCCATCACCATCCCACAGAGAGAAACTTAGAGTAAGAGTAAGCAAGTACACCTCTATCTTTTTGGTCCCAGAGGAAAAGATAAACAAAATGTAAGCATTTACTTCACTCCCTAATCTATTAAACACAGGTTACTACCAGCTGTTCATTGTCCAGACATGGAGTGGTCCTACCTCTAACCTAGAAGTTAGGATTTTTTAGGCCTTTGAGGGTGTCACATAAAAACTAATAAATGTTAGAGATTCTCTCCCCAGAAATATTTCCACACACAAGAAAATATAAATATTAATATAAAACATTGGTGTGGACCCAGAACCTCTGAGGTCTTACAAACCTGGGTGTTTTAATCCTAGTAAGAGACAATGCTGAGGAAAGATGTTGGAATAATCATTTCATCATCACACAATGCCACTCCAATAATCTAGACTATAAACTGGGATAGACAAAAACTTGATGTAATAATCCATCCTCAAGGGATATGTTATTTATTAGTCTTCGTTCATTCAGCCACTCTGTGTGCCTACCAGGTACCAGATAAAGTTCTCTTCCTGGATCACTGCTCCAATAATTAAAATGTGTCACTTTTTCCCACCCCTCACATCCAGCACTTGAACCCTCTTACTACACCAGAATTCCACACTGTCAATGAAAAGAGTCAAACTCGGTAACATATTTGAAGAGATTAATTTTGAGCCAAAAATGAGGGACCACGGCCCATGACGCAGTCCTCAGGAGACCCTGAGAACATGTGTTCAAGGTGGTTGGGGAATAGGTTGGTTTTATACATTTTAGGAACATATGAGACATCAATAAACTATACATTGTTTCGATCCAGAAAGTTGGGACAATTTGAAGCAAGCAAGGGTTGCGGGGTAGTGCTTCTGGGTTATAATTAGATTTTTAATTTTTCTGAGGGGCAATTGGTTGAGTTACTATCAACAGAAAGGAACGTCTGGGTTATGATAAGAGGTTGTGGAGTCCAAAATATTCTCATGCAGATGAGGCCTCCAGGTGCCAGGCTTCAGAGAGAATAGATTGTAAATGTTTCTGATCAGATTGAAGGTCTGTGTTGGTGGTAAATGCTGGTCAGCTTTTCCTGAATTTCAAAAGAGAAGAGGGCATAATGAGGCATGTTCAACACCTGCTTCCCATGGTGGCCTCAGCCAGTCTTTCAGGTTAACTTTTGAGCACCCTGGCTGAGGGTGTCAATTGAGATGGTTAGGAGGGGGTGGCTTTGATGTTTATTTTTGGTTTACAACATGCAAAATGTTGAGAGAAGACAGACACCACCTCCCTCCTTGGAAGAGGACAACACTCCAGTCACCCCTGCAGTTGATCATGGACATGAGTCTCAAGCTTCACCAGTCCGATGACCACCTGCTGAAGAGGTGTCATTGTCCTAGGTAAATACTAAGGGTGTGTCATCTCACGCCAAGAAGATTAAGGACACTGACACACGAGGAGTGAGTTTAGGAGCAAAGCATTTAATAGGCAAAAGAAAAACAAAGGGGAACAATTCTCTTCTTGTGAGAGAGAGGGGCACCCAAAAGGGAATTCCGGCCTGGAATGGGAGTGCATTGGATTTTACAGGCAGGCTTGAGGAGATGGTGTCTGATTTATGTAGGGCCCACAGGTTGGTTGGACCAGGTGTGATATTTACATAGTGCAAGTGGAAGGCTGTTCACCCCACCCTCATGCTATTATGCAAATGGGTTTGCCACTTGGCCGGCGCCATGTTGTCTGCTCCTTACTGTAAACATGCCTGGCAAAGAGAAGGGAAGATAGAGTCGCCGTTGTGATCATGCCCAGTCCCAGGTATCCGATTCCTATTCGCACAGCTGCCGGCATTCACCCATGCAAGCTTCCAGCTTACTTGTCTATGTCTGAAGCTTGATACAACAGGCTGCACCTTGTTAGAAAAGAAAATAATTTGGAGCCTGCTTTTCATTAAAAGCCTTCCGTACCCTCACTACCTGTCTAAATAATTTCTTCTTAACTCCTATATCACTGCCAGACTCTGAGCCAGAATGAGGTGACAAAGAGGCTGGGACTGTGCAGACCACATTTTAGTAAAGAGGGCTGAGTGACAGTAGTGATGTCCAGTTTCCAGGTGCAGCAGTGACATCTGTCCTGGCCTCGGGGTCCAGTGTCCATCACCAGGGTGTCAGAGGTGTGAGCAGTGGCGTCTGTGCTCAGCAGCAGGGGCAGTTGTTCCTAGGAGGGACCTGATCCGGGGGGGCTGTGGATTC
Source organism: Theropithecus gelada (assembly GCF_003255815.1). Taxonomy (NCBI): domain Eukaryota; kingdom Metazoa; phylum Chordata; class Mammalia; order Primates; family Cercopithecidae; genus Theropithecus; species Theropithecus gelada. Next base: position 5,955 of record NW_020255449.1, read on the forward strand.
TGTTCCTGGATGTGTAGGTTCCAGCCTGCTTCTGTGGCCTTTCCCACAATAAAACTAGCCCCCAATACCAGATATACGACTTTATGTGTACATTACAGAAATTTGGTTTCCATAGTTTGCTCCCAGAAGTGAGCGGGAAATGAGTCTGTGGGCGGGTGTCAGAGAGTGGCATTCACAGGTGTTCCTTGTGCGAGAGCCGCATCCTGAATTCTCTACCTGGCCTCTACCCCACTGTGGAGAGAACAACAGGGAATGTCACATCTCATAACTGATGATACACATCCTCCCTTTTCATACTGTGAGAAAAATCCTCTTTTAAACAGGTTTGAAAACCCACTCCACCCACCCACCCTGGGCACTCTCTGATCTCTGATCTCAGTGGTTCCTGATCTGGCTGAGCAACAGGATTGCTGGTGGGGGCTTAGAAAACACTCAGGCCACTCCCCAGAACCCCTGTCTCAGAGTATTATGCACACGACCAAGGAATCGTTTATATAACAAGCCCTAGAGGTGAGGCTGATGCTCAGACATGTGGGATCCTGGTGTTCTTGATACTCCAAGTGTAATCTGGAGACAGCAACATGAACTCCAGCCTTGTCATAAATACAGAATCTGTAGCTCCACTCCGGACTTCCTGGATCTCAGCACCACGTTCGGGTGATCCCTGTACACACGGAAGTTCCTTGCCTAAGGGTCCTCTAGACTTGGGGTCAGAACTGTGCAGTCTGCTCTGGGTGTGGTCTGATCACATCCCTTACAACTGGAGGTCCAGGGTTCAGTCCTTGCCCTCATTCTTTTCCATAGTCAATCACTCCCTTGGTGCCCACCCCCCACAGCACACTGCAGCTCACACCCAGGTTCTCTCTTCAGGAAAGAACAGTCCTTGATGATGGGTCCAATTTCACAGACAAATGTAAGTCTAAATTAGACTCTGCTTTATAGATTCATGAGTTGGGATTGGATTCAGCACCAAGATCACAAGAACCAGGGCAGGGAGAGAGGGCAGGAGAACAGAGCAGAACAGAAGCTCTAGAAGCAGGGCAGGAGGTGAATGGCTCTGAAAATTTGTCTCAGAATGCACAGAGACCCCCGTGTTCAGGAGCCACCCTGGGCGATGTCTGAGCCTCTGTGGTCACAGCTCCCGCTGGACAAGTTTCCACTGATGGGACAAGGACGATGGAGCAGTGAAGGGGACCCAGCTGAGGACTGACCACATAAAGCCCACAAAGAACTGAACAGCAACTAGGCACAGGACCAGTCCACACTGGGCTACTCACAGCCTTCTCCACCCCCACCTGCAACAGACTCAACACAGCGAACATGCAGATTCTGGAAGGTTCTTAGGTCTTTATTTGCTCTCTGAAATTCTAGGGTTTACTTATTTAATTAATCCATCAACCTCTCATAGCAGATATTTGA
>NW_020255450.1:0-1147 GCF_003255815.1 Theropithecus gelada
ACGCTTTCCCACTGACCTTGTCAGAGCGAACGTTCCCATCCCACGCTGCCCAGTGTTTTACTCTCCCTGGGATACCAGCAGCCGTCAACCCTCACAAGCTGGAAACAGAGGCCAAGCTGACAGGAGGCCTCTCTCCATTCCCTACTGAATTCGCTCAGGACACGGATGTTCCCAAACACACATGGCCCCGAGTATTCCACACCTGGAGAACGTTCAAACAGACGCTGCAAAGACATTCCCCTAAAGAGAAACTCAGTTTCTAACTTCCCTTAGGGAAAAATATGAGGCCCAGAACTTTCCAGAAAATCAACTCTGGGAGGAAACCACTCACCTCTGGCACTTCCTAAACCTGCCTTCCCGCAGGTGCTCAGGGGTGTCCCCGCACCAGCCCCGTCCACCCAGGACAGCAGCAGGGCTCAGGCAGCCAGCACCTGGGCAGCTGGCGAAGCAACCCCAGGGTGAAAAACGTCATCCCAGGCACTGCTTCTCGGAGCCCCTCAGCAAGAAAAACAGAGGTACAACAGAGGTGGGACGGAATCGAGGGCTGACTCGAGGCTGGGGAGCCGCAGACCCTCACAGCTCAATCATAGGACACCCCTTTCTGTGGACAGAGTCCAGGAGAGGCCAGCACAGAGACCCTCATGCTAGCTCCACGGGCCGGCATCCTCCAGGGCTGCAAGTTTGCGATCACAGCTTCAGAATCTGGTTCCAGAATCTTCCAGAATCAGACACACCAAACTGTAGAGCTACCAGGACAGCAGGGCCCAGGAGCAGGCTCAGGGGAGGACCAGGTAGAAATCCCACACACAGCACATACGTGTGCATGCTTACTCCACCACATGCCACCCCTTCACCCAATACTATACACGCAAACACATGTATGCACTCCATACACACCCTCAAATACACTCACCAAATGTGATGCGTGTACACTCCACACACACCTTCAAATACACACGACACACATGAACATGCTCACTCCACCCACACCTGCTAAATACTCACCACACACGCACAAACATGACACACGTGCACACTCATTCCAGACATCACTCCCCTCTCACCAAGTACACAGGTGCACACACCCCCCAGTCCAGAGACTGCAGACTCCACAAGCTTTGGTTTCTCCCACTGTTTCATCACATGA
>NW_020255451.1:0-1147 GCF_003255815.1 Theropithecus gelada
TTACAGCTTTCCTCTCAAGAAGCCTTTCGTTAAGACAGTTCTTGTGGAATTGGCAAAGTGTTATTTGGAAGCCCATAGAGGTCTACGGTGAAAAAGGAAATATCCTCAGCTGAAATCTGTAAAGAGGCTTTCTGAGAAACTGCTTAGTGTTGTGTTAATTCATCTCACAGAGTTACATCTGTATTTCATGGATCTCATGCTTGCCTTATTTCTGTGGAATGTGAGAACAGATATTTCGGATCCCTTTGAAGACTATAGGGCCAAAGGAAATATCCTCTGATAACAAAGAAAAAGAAGCTTTTTGAGAAACTTCTTTGTGTTCTGTGAAATCATCTCACAGAGTTACAGCTTTCCTCTCAAGAAGCCTTTCGCTAAGACAGTTTTTGTGGAATTGGCAAAGTGATATTTGGAAGCCCCTAGAGGGCTATGGTGAAAAAGGAAATATCCTCAGATGAAATCTGGAAAGAAGCTTTCTGAGAAACTGCCTAGTGTTTTGTTAAATCATCACACAGAGTTACATACGTATTTCGTGGATCTCTTTGCTAGGCTTATTTCTGTGGAATCTGAGAACAGATATTTCGGATCCCTTTTAAGACTATAGGGACAAAGGAAATATCCTCCGATAACAAAGAGAAAGAAGCTTTCTGAGAAACTTCTTTGTGTTCTGTGAAATCATCTCACAGAGTTCCAGATTTCCGCTAAAGAAGCCTTGCTAAGAGAGTTCTTGTGGAATTGGCAAAGTGATATTTGGAAGCCCAGAGTGGGCTATGTTGACAAAGGAAATATCCTCAGATTAAATCTGGAAAGAAGCTTTCTGAGAAACTGCTTAGTGTTCCGTGAATTCATCTCAGAGAGTTACATCTGTATTTCGTGGATCTCTTTGCCAGCCTTATTTCTGTGGAATCTGAGAACAGATATTTCGGATCCCTTTGAAGACTATAGAGCCAAAGGAGATATTCTCCGAAAACAAAGAGGAAGAAACTTTCTGAGAAACTACTTTGTGTTCTGTGAAATCATCTCACAGAGTTACAGCTTTCCCCTCAACAAGCCTTTCGCTAAGACAGTTCCTGTGTAATTGGCAAAAGGATATTTGGAAGCCTATAGAGGGCTATGGTGAAAAAGGAAATATCCTCAGATGAAATCTGGA
>NW_020255452.1:0-1147 GCF_003255815.1 Theropithecus gelada
GACGCAATAAAAAATGATAAAGGGGATATCACCACCGACCCCACAGAAATACAAACTACCATCAGAGAATACTATAAACACCTCTATGCAAATAAGCTAGAAAATCTAGAAGAAATGGATAATTTCCTGGACACTTACACTCTCCCAAGACTAAACCAAGAAGAAGCTGAATCCCTGAATAGACCAATAGCAGGCTCTGAAATTGAGGCAATAATTAATAGCCTACCAACCAAAGAAAGTCCAGGACCAGATGGATTCACAGCTGAATTCTACCAGAGGTACAAGGAGGAGCTGGCACCATTCCTTCTGAAACTATTCCAATCAATAGAAAAAGAGGGAATCCTCCCTAACTCATTTTATGAGGCCAACATCATCCTGGTACCAAAGCCTGGCAGAGACACAACAAAAAAAGAGAATTTTAGACCAATATCCCTGATGAACATCGATGCAAAAATCCTCAATAAAATACTGGCAAACTGGATCCAGCAGCACATCAAAAAGCTAATCCACCATGATCAAGTGTGCTTCATCCCTGGGATGCAAGGCTGGTTCAACATATGCAAATCAATAAACGTAATCCAGCATATAAACAGAACCAAAGACAAAAACCACATGATTATCCAATAGATGCAGAAAAGGCCTTTGACAAAATTCAACAGCCCTTCATGCTAAAAACTCTCAATAAATTTGGTATTGATGGAACGTATCTCAAAATAATAAGAGCTATTTATGACAAACCCACAGCCAATATCTTGCTGAATGGGCAAAAACTGGAAAAATTCCCTTTGAAAACTGGCACAAGACAGGGATGCCCTCTCTCACCACTCCTATTCAACATAGTGTTGGAAGTTCTGGCAAGGGCAATCAGGCAAGAGAAAGAAATAAAGAGTGTTCAGTTAGGAAAAGAAGAAGTCAAATTGTCCCTGTTTGCAGATGACATGATTGTTTATTTAGAAAACCCCATTGTCTCAGCCCAAAATCTCCTTAAGCTGATAAGAAACTTCAGCAAAGTCTCAGGGTTCAAAGTTAATGTGCAAAAATCACAAGCATTCTTATACACCAGTAACAGACAAACAGAGAGCCAAATCATGAGTGAACTCCCATTCACAATTGCTTCAAAGAGAATAAAATACCTAGGAATCCAACT
>NW_020255453.1:0-1147 GCF_003255815.1 Theropithecus gelada
AGCCACAGGCCCTGGGGCACCTGATCTGCAGGTGCCTTGACCTTGGACTTTCCAGCTTCCAGAGCTGTGAGCAATAAATGTCTCTTTACAAATCACCCAATTTACAGCAGCCGGACAGAGACAGTAATGTCACAACATGAGTCACTTTCTCAGTGGGCCAGAGGACTCCCCATGAGCCACCACTGTAAAGCAAGAACTGCCTGGAGGATGGAAAGGGGTTCACAAGGAATTCTACCCAGCACCAGGGTGTCTGTCCTTTCTTTCAGGAAGATAGCTGAGCCATGGCAGGGAACTACAGGGTGGGTGGGGCTGGACAGTAATGTGTCACCTGCTCATCTAAGCCTCAGTCTCCTGCCTGTCATCACGACAGTGGGAGTAACAACCCCCTCACCTGAGCTGTTGGGGGAGGTAAGAGTGCTAGGTGATTAACAATTGTTAGCTCCACAGAAATTAGGCAAAGAATCCACCCCATGTCTTATAAAACCAAACCAGCCCAGGAATTCCACATCACTACTAATTTGCATGGGAAAATGCCAGATTCTCCTAAGTTCTGGCGTGTCATTTGTATTAATAAAGTTTGCAGAGTTGTCACATACTAAGTAAATAAAACAGGAAAATAAATCATGCAATTTGGAGGCTGAACCAGGAGAATCACTTGAGCACAGGCAGTGGAGGTTGCAGTGAGCCAAGGCCTCGCCACTGTACTCCAGTCTGGGAGACAGAACGAGACTCCATCTCAAAAAATAAAATAAAATAAAAAAGATTTTGCTGCTTCATACCAGTAAAGTGGGCAGATTCTACATGCCAACTCTAATTCAAAGGTCGCCTAACACTGACTCAGGAACTCTGGCCCTGATGTGCTTGGAGTTTTAATCCTAACGGTGTTAAAGACCACTCCCCCAGGAGTTCTGAACAAGTACTCCAGGTACACGCTGAACAAGACCACACACTCTGACCGAAATCTAACTTCACAGACCCAAACTACAGAACCACAGAAGACACTGCTTCTGTCCAACTTTTTGGTCTGCCGTCGTTTGTGTCCATTATTTCCTACAAACCATCTCATTAGAATTTAGGGCACACAAAAGGCCAATACAACAGGGTTACTTTTCAAAGGTTTGGAGGTGAAGAACAGATACAATGCATT
>NW_020255454.1:0-1147 GCF_003255815.1 Theropithecus gelada
GGCAGGGTCAGAGGGCAACTGTGAGGCCAGAGAGCCATGGGGTTGAGCGGGGTGAGGTCAGGGGTCAGGCATGGCCTGGGTGGTGGCTAAGCATGGCCCTTGGGTCCTGTGTGGGGTCTGGGTCGCCCTAGGGTCCCTGCCCGATCATGTTCCTGTAGTCGGGGACGATGGTCTGCTTCAGGTCCACCACCGAGGAGAAGATCCACTTCACCTGTAGGCAAGGCACAGCACAGGGGTGAGTGAGGCCACGGCCCTGCCCCCAAGGCCCACCTAGCCCTCAGGCTACCGAGGTCACAGCACTGCCCCCGAGTCCCACCCACCCCTCAGGCCACCGAGGCCATAGCCCTGCCCCCATGGCCCACCCACCCCTCAGACTGCCAAAGCCACAGCCCTGCCCCTGAGGCCCATCTGCCTTTCAGACCACCCAGGTGCCAGGGTGTCTACACTGCCTGCCCCCAGGCCTGGACATGGAGAGCAGGGCCAGGGTAGTGACAACCCAGAAGACAGTGTCAGGGACATGTGGGTACAGCGTGGGGGACAGTGTCAGGGAGAGGTGGGGAGAGTGGCGGACAGTGTTAGGGAAAGGTGGGGACAGCGTGGGGGACAGTGTGAGGGAGAGGGGGACAGCGTGGGGGACAGTGTCAGGGAAAGGGGGGAGAGCGTGGGGGACAGTGTCAGGGACAGGTGGGGACAGTGTCAGGAACAGGAGGAGAGAGCATGGTGGACAGGTTTGCCTACAGGAGGGGACAGCATGGGGAACACTGCCAAGGACTGTAGGGGACAGAGTGGGGGACAGTGTCAGGGATAGGTGGAGACTGGGGGACAATGTTGGGGACAGATGACACCATAGGGGACAGCATGGGGGACAGTGTCAGGGACATGTGACAGCCTGGGGGACACTGTTGGACAGGTGGGGACTGTGGGGGACAGTGCCAGGGACAGTTTGTGAGAAAGTGGGGGACAGCGTCAGTGACAGGTGGGTCAGCCTGGGGGACAGTGTCAGAGACAGCTGGGGACACAGTGGGGGACAGTGTCAGGGACATGTGGAGACAGCCTGGGGGACAGTGCCAGGGAGAGTTTGTGAGAGACTGGGGGACAGCGTCAGGGACAGCTGGGGACAACGTGCGGCCGACCTTGAAGAAGGTGA
>NW_020255455.1:0-1146 GCF_003255815.1 Theropithecus gelada
AGCCCTCTATGGGCTTCCATATTTCACGTTTACAATTCCACAAGAACTGTCTTAGCGAAAGGCTTCTTGAGAGGAAAGCTGTAACTCTGTGAGATGATTTCACAGAACACAAAGAAGTTTCTCAGAAAGCTTCTTTCTCTTTGTTATCGGAGGATATTTCCTTTGGCCCTATAGTCTTCAAAGGGATCCGAAATACCTGTTCTCAGATTCAACAGAAATAAGGCTAGCAAAGAGGTCCACGAAATACAGATGTAACTCTGTGAGATGAATTACCACAACACTAAGCAGTTTCTCAGAAAGCTTCTTTCCAGATTTCATCTGAGGATATTTCCTTTTTCACCAGAGCCATCTATGGGCTTCCAAATATCACTTTGCCAATTCCACAAGAACTGTCTTAGCGAAAGTCTTCTTGAAGGGAAGGCTGTAACTCTGTGAGATGATTTCACAGAACACAAAGAAGTTTCTCAGAAACCTTCTTTCTCTTTGTTATCGGAGGATATTTCCTTTGGCCCTATAGTCTTCAAAGGGATCCGAAATATCTGTTCTAAGGTTCCGCAGAAATAAGCCTAGCAAAGAGATCCACGAAATACAGATGTAACTCTGTGAGATGAATTACCACAACACTAAGGAGTTTCTCAGAAAGCTTCTTTCCAGATTTCATCTGAGGTATTTCCTTATTCACAGTAGTGTTCTATGGGCTACCAAATATCACTTTGCCAATTCCACAAGAACGGTCTTAGCGAAAGGCTTCTTGAGGGGAAAGCTGTAACTCTAGGAAATGATTTCACAGAACACGAAGAAGTTTCTCAGAAAGCTTCTTTGTCTTTGTTATCGAGGATATTTCCTTTGGCCCTATAGTCTTCAAAGGGATCCGAAATATCTGTTCTAAGACTCCACAGAAATAAGGCTAGCAAAGAAATCCACGAAATACAGATGTAACTCTGTGAGATGAATTAACACAACACTAAGCAGTTTCTCATAAAGCTTCCTTCCAGATTTCATCTGAGGATATTTCCTTTTTCACCATAGTCTTCTATGGGCTTCCAAATATCACTTTGCCAATTCCACAAGAATTGTCTTAGCGAAAGGCTTCTTGAGGGGAAAGCTGTACCTCTGTGAGATGATTTCACAGAACACAAAGAAGTT
>NW_020255456.1:0-1146 GCF_003255815.1 Theropithecus gelada
TAGAGTTACATCTGTATTTCGTGGATCTCTTTGCTAGCCTTATTTCTGTGGAATCTGAGAACAGGTATTTCGGTTCCCTTTGAAGACTATACGGACAAAGGAAATATCCGCCGATAACAAAGAGAAAGAAGCTCTCTGAGAAACATCTTTGTGTTCTGTGAAATCACCTCACAGAGTTACAGCTTTCCCCTCAAGAAGCCTTTCGCTAAGACAGTTCTTGTGGAATTGGCAAAGTGATATTTGGAAGCCCATAGAGGGCTAAGTTGAAAAAGGACATATCCTCAGCTGAAATCTGGAAAGACACTTTCTGAGAAAGTGCTTAGTGTTCTGTTAATTCATCTCACAGAGTTACTACTGTATTTCGTGGATCTCTTTGCTAGCCTTATTTCTGTTTAATCTGACAACAGATATTTCGGATCCCTTTGAAGACTACAGGGCCAAAGGAATTATCCGCCGATAACAAAGAGAAAGAAGCTTTCTGAGAAACTTCTTTGTGTTCTGTGAAATTATCTCACAGAGTTACAGCTTTCCCCACTAGAAGCCTTTCGCTAAGACAGTTCTTGTGGAATTGGCAAAGTGATATTTCGAAGCCCATAGAGGTCTATGGTGAAAAAGGAAATATCCTCAGATGAAATCTGGAAAGAAGCTTTCTGGGAAACTGCTTAGTGTTCTGTTAATTTATCTCACAGAGTTACATCTGTATTTCGTGGATCTCTTTGCTAGCCTTATTTCTGTGGAATCTGAGAACAGATATTACGGATCCCTTTGAAGATTACAGGGCCAAAGGAAATATCCGCCGATAACAAAGAGAAAGAAGCTCTCTGAGAAACTTCTTTGTGTTCTGTGAAATCATCTCGCAGAGTTACAGATTTCCCCTCAAGAAGCCTTTGGCTAAGACAGATCTTGTGGAATTGGAAAAGTGATATTTGGAAGCCCATGGAGGGCTATGGTGAAAAAGGAAATATCCTCAGCTGAAATCTGGTAAGAAGCTTTCTGAGAAACTGCTTAGTGTTCTGTTAATTCATGTAACAGAGTTACATCTGTATTTCGTGGATCTCTTTGCTAGCCTTATTTCTGTGGAATCTGAGAACAGATATTTCGGATCCCTTTGAAGATTACAGGGCCAAAGGAAATATCCGCCGATAA
>NW_020255457.1:0-1146 GCF_003255815.1 Theropithecus gelada
CTATGGTGAAAAAGGAAATATCCTCAGATGAAATCTGGAAAGAAACCTCCTGAGAAATGGCTGAGTGTTCTGTTAATTCATCTCACAGAGTGACATCTCTATATCGTGGATCTCTTTGCCAGCCTTATTTCTGTGGAATCTGACAACAGATATTTCGGATCCCTTTGAAGACTCTAGGGCCAAAGGAAATATCCGCCGATAACAAAGAAAAAGAAGCTTTCTGAGAAACTTCTTTGTGTTCTGTGAAGTCATCTCACAGGGTTACAGCTTTCCCCTCAAGAAGCCTTTGGCTAAGACAGTTCTTGTGGAATTGGCAAAGTGATATTGGGAAACCCATGGAGGGCTATGGTGAAAGAGGAAATATCCTCAGATGAAATCTGGAAAGAAGCTTCCTGAAAAACTGCTGAGTGTTCTGTTATATAATCTCACAGAGTTACATCTCTATATCGTGGATTTCTTTGCTCGCCTTATTTCTGTGGAATCTGAGAAGAGATATTTCGGATCCCTTTGAAGACTACAGTGCCACAGGAAATATCGTGCGATAACATAGAGAAAGAAGCTTTCTGAGAGACTTCTTTGTGTTCTGTGAAATCATCTCCCAGAGTTACAGCTTTCCCCTCAAGAAGCCTTTCGCTAAGACAGTTGTTGTGGAATTGGCAAAGTGATATTGGGAAGCCCATAGAGGGCTATGGTGAAAAAGGAAATATCCTCAGATGAAATCTGGAAAGAAGCTTCCTGAGAAACTGCTAAGTGTTCTGTTATTTCATCTTACAGAGTTACATCTCTATATCGTGGATTTCTTGGCTAGCCTTATTTCTGTGGAATCTGAGAACAGATATTTCGGATCCCTTTGAAGACTACAGGGCTACAGGAAATATCGTCCGATATCAAAGAGAAAGAAGCTTTCTGAGAAACTTCTTTGTGTTCTGTGAAATCATCTCACAGAGTTACAGATTTCCCGTCAGGAAGCCTTTCGCTAAGACAGTTCTTGTGGAATTGGCAAAGTGATATTTGGAAGCCCTTAGAGGGCTATGGTGAAAAATGAAATATCGTCAGATGAAATCTGGAAAGAAGGTTTCTGAGAAAACGCTGTGTGTTCTGTTAATTCATCTCACAGAGTTACATCTGTATTTCCTGGATCTCTTT
>NW_020255458.1:0-1146 GCF_003255815.1 Theropithecus gelada
TCTGTAGGTTGCCTGTTCACTCTGATGGTAGTTTCTTTTGCTGTGCACAAGCTCTTTAGTTTCATGAGATCCTATTTGTCAATTTTGGCTTTTGCTGCCATTGCTTTTGGTGTTTTAAACATGAAGTCTTTGCCCATGCCTATGTCCTGAATGGTACTACGTAGGTTTTCTTCTAGGATTTTTATGGTATTAGGTCTAACATTTAAGTCTCTAATCCATCTTGAATTAATTTTCGTAAAAGGAGTAACGAAAGGATCCAGTTTCAGCTTTCTACTTATGGCTAGCCAATTTTCCCAGCACCATTTAATAAATAGGGAATCCTTTCCCCATTTCTTGTTTCTCTCAGGTTTGTCAAAGATCAGATGGCTGTAGATGTGTGGTATTATTTCTGAGGACTCTGTTCTGTTCCATTGGTCTATATCTCTGTTTTGGTACCAGTACCATGCTGTTTTGGTTACTGTAGCTTTGTAGTATAGTTTGAAGTCAGGTAGCGTGATGCCTCCAGCTTTGCTCTTTTGACTAAACCAGGAAGAAGTTGAATCCCCGAATAGACCAATAGCAGGCTCTGAAATTGAAGCAATAATTAATAGCCTACCAACCAAAAAAAGTCCAGGACCAGATAGATTCACAGCTGAATTCTACCAGAGGTACAAGGAGAACCTGGTACCATTCCTTCTGAAACTATTCCAATCAATAGAAAAAGAGGGAATCCTCCCTAACTCATTTTATGAGGCCAACATCATCCTGATACCAAAGCCTGGCAGAGACACAACAAAAAAAAGAGAATTTTCGACCAATATCCCTGATGAACATTGATGCAAAAATCCTCAATAAAATACTGGCACACCGGATTCAGCAGGACATCAAAAAGCTTATCCACCATGATCAAGTGGGCTTCATCCCTGGGATGCAAGGCTGGTTCAACATTCGCAAATCAATAAACATAATGCAGCATATAAACAGAACCAAAGACAAGAACCACATGATTATCTCAATAGATGCAGAAAAGGCTTTTGACAAAATTCAACAGCCCTTCATGCTAAAAACGCTCAATACATTCGGTATTGATGGAACGTACCTCAAAATAATAAGAGCTATTTATGATAAACCCACAGCCAATATCATACTGAATGGGCAAAAACTGGA
>NW_020255459.1:0-7372 GCF_003255815.1 Theropithecus gelada
ATGGAAAGGAACAACCGGTACCAGCCATTGCAAAAACATGCCAAAATCTGAAGCTATTCTTTAGCTTAAATGATGTTTCTGCTTAGCTGCCTCCTACTGTTCCTCCCTGCTTCTCTTTGTCTTCTCTTCCTCAATAAATTACTTGAATAAGAATCTTCATATTAGGCTCTGTTTTTGAATAACCTAACCTAAGACACAGTTTACAATGGTAGAGGCTGAAATAGAGGAAAGAGAAAAGATTAGGAATGCTCTAGAGATAAGGGCGACAGGAATGGTTCTGGAATGTGAGAAAAAGACAGAAATAAAAGTAGTTCTCAAATTTTGTTATTGTACAACTTGGTGGGTAATGGCATCATGTACTAATGGATGTCTGGAAGAAGTAGATTTGCAAGGTAGAGAAGGAACTAATTTTATTTCAGATATGTTAAAGTGTCTGTAAATGGATACCACTGGGTAGGCAATTAAATAAACCAATCTTTTGATCCCAGGGGCAGTTCAGTCTGAAGATCAATATTTGGGATTCAACAGTGGCATTCAAATATTATTTGAATGCATGTGACAGAGTGGAAGTACTTATGATGAGATGAGAGTATAGATGAAAAAGACAAAATTTCTCAGGATTGAGTCCTGGTATGACAATTGGAGCAGAGAAAGAAAATCCAACAAACATACTGAGGAGTGACCAGTGAAGTGAGGAAAACAGGAGAAGGTTGTATCACAGAAATAAAGAGAATAAAATGTTTCCAGGAGGGTATGGCCAACTGTTGAATGCAACGGGGTGGTTGATGAAGATGAAGACAACAGATCACAAGATATGGAAACAGGGAGATTATTGCTGATCTTGACAAGAGAAGATTTTGATAAGAGAAGATTCTGAGGTGATGGGTATGCCTATATCTAAACTCATCAAGAGGTATACATTAAACGTGTACAGTTTTTATATATCAATTAGATGTCAACTAAGAAAAAGAGAAAAAAATGCTAAAAAGGAAAGAATGGAAGAAGCAAATACATTGACCTAAGCAACTATTGTTGCTATAAACAGGAGCAATGAATCAGTAACTCAAGAGGGACAATGAGGTCAGGGGTATTTTTCTTTTTGATTGACACTGATAGGAGGGATAAACTGATTATCCAAGAGAGAGAACAATTGTAGGAGAAACTCCTTGAACAGACAAAAAGTGATGGGATCTAGGGTCCGTGAGCAGGGGTTGGCTCTAACCTAGAGTAGACACACTTCAAATTTACAACAGAAAGGTTGATAGATAATATACATGCCAGTGAAGAAATGTTTATAGATGTAGTGGGAGGCAAAAGTAGTTTTTGATAGATTGTTTCTATGTTCTTATTGAAATTTGAAATGATAACCAAGTTGAAATGGGGAGTGGGAATGGTTTTGGTGGTTTGGAAATTTGAAGAGAGAAGAGTATGGATGAAATAATTAATGAAATATTTAGTATTTAATAATTAATGAAATAATTTGTTCTGTAAGAAAGTTTACTTACAGGGGTGATGTAGTATAATTTCCTTGTGCTATTGAATATCCCTTTTGGTATGTGTGCTCATGAATTTTAAATAAAACCATTCAGCAAGGTCATGAGTCTTTTTTAGTCGTGTTTAGGTGCTCAGGTGTAGACATGGAATAGGCAGATGGTTGGGTTTAACTAGCATTAATGTCAGGAAAACACAAACGAGTTAAGGAATTTGCAAGAAGCAATTAAGAGGTAGACTATGAAATCTAAGCTGGGCTAAGAAGGAAACGAGAGGGAGAATGGAAAGAAAAAATAGGAAGGTTAATGGATTTGAAATTTTGATGAGGTTGAAGAAGTGCTGTGGTAGGGGTAGTAGAATATATGAGTTTGTATGATAAGATGAGGTAGCAGAGATGGATGTTTTACATCCACATTCAGAGGAATTAGAAACATCTGTGATAACAAGGTCAAAAGTGTGACCTTGGACTTGTGTTGGTTACAGGAGACATCAGTGGAAGGGGAGAGTTTGAGAAACCATGAGGGCATGGTATCAGATCTATCATCCACATGCATATGAAAATCCCCAAACTTCGGGAGAGGAATAGAGACACAGAGGCTCATAAAATGGGAGCTAAAGTATCAGTGGAATAGAGAGACAGGGAACTTGTAAAGTGCGATATTTATCTCATTGGTTTCTATGAGTTTTCAGTTTTTTAAAAGTGTATTTTATTATAAGAATGCTATAAAATAAAAATCATAATATAAGACACAAACCTGTCATAATCCCATCACTTTGTCAGAGGATGGTGGATTCTGACGAGGCCCTATAGCTGTTTCTGGTCTGCCGATCTCTGGCCTGGCCAGGTGTTCCATTTATTTTGCTTACTCATTCTTTGTGGAAATGTTGCAGGGCTTTATGTCACCAAGAGTGGCTGCTTGTTAACCTGGCAGCCAGCTGAAGCAAGTCCTCAAATGAAGAGTCCTTCTCTTTGTGTTTCTTTGACCTCTCTAGTCCAATGCACTGATCTTTCCTACGTGGTTAAAATCTGGGACAAGAACTATTAACAATGGTTGGAAAATAGGGCAGCAATCCTTCATTTTATAAAACATGTCTCATTATAGGTTCCCTAGCTCAGCTTGTCTCTCATTATTTCCACAGAGTTGATAGTCTGGTTACATTTCATTACTCTCTTTAATCCATCCAGATCTTCCTTCAGTCTCAGTTATATTTACAAATTATTTGCCATTCCTGTGACTAACAAGTTGTTATTCCATTTTGTAAGTAGTGTTGTTGCCACAGTTGTCTTGAACATCTGCTGATTGTTTCCGGACAGGGAATTACGGGGAGAGCGGAATGGACGCTTTCAAAGAGTTGGCTGCCCAGGAAGGCCTCTGCATCGCCCATTCTGACAAAATCTACAGCAATGCTGGGGAGAAGAGCTTTGATCGACTCTTGCGCAAACTCCGAGAGAGGCTTCCCAAGGCCAGAGTGGTGGTCTGCTTCTGCGAAGGCATGACAGTGCGAGGACTCCTGAGCGCCATGCGGCGCCTTGGTGTCGTGGGCGAGTTCTCACTCATTGGAAGGTAAGTCTCTCTCTCTCTCTCTCTCTGTCTCTCTCTCTCTCTCTCTCTCTCACACACACACACACACACACACACACACACACACTTTGAAACACATATGCTTACTTTCACAAAACTAGACTTGCTAACTCCAAAGTGGGAGTGACGTGCAGTGCTGAGCTGAACATTAGTTCTGGATCTCACTGATAATGTGAATACTGGCATCTTGCAGCTAGACAACAGAAGAACAAGGCTCAGGAGGGAGGATTGGGTAAGCCCAGGAGTTTGAGGTTACTGTGAGCTATGATTGGTGCCACTGCATTGTAGCCTTTTTTGTTCAAAAAAAAAAGAAAGAAAAAAAAAAGGAAAGAAAGAAAAACAAGAGCAGAGCAGCATATAACAAGATATTGAGACTTTTTCAGAAAAAAAAAAGGTGGAAAGCTTTTTGGCAGAATATGTCTTGATCTGGAGAATTATTCGTTTCACTTGCTTTCTCCACACCCAAGCTGATGCTTATGTCTTCCTACCTCCTAAACATGAGCACCTTATTGAGATATCAGTGGATAAAGAACAGCAGTGAAAATGGAAAATATGTATTAAGATTTGAAATTTACAGAATTGGCTAAAGACAAGTGAAGATATGCAACAGAACTGTGGAAGTTTATAATATATCTTGTCCCATTTATGAGTTAGCTAATTTTGATGATTTCTGCATGTGATTTCTGGAATTGCTGGTGGTGGGTCCCAAAATTTCTGTTCTCTTTCTAAATCGTGTGTACTTGTTTGGCAATAGATGGTAATCATCACTGGATTTTTCACAGGGCTTTTGACCTAACAGATATCTTGTTTAATTTGCCAGCTTTTAATATTGCATAAAGAAACTGCTCAATTTTCCCCAGGAACCTACTGAGTTTACCTGATCTTTACTGATCTTCAACCCTATCACACTTATCTTCCAAATCTCTTTGTCTCTTCCCATATCTTCTTCTGGGTACACTATAATCATATTACACCCATTAAAGAGCCTCAAACGCTGATCTTCTGCTCTTGGAAGTTGGGTAGTGCTGGTGTGGACATGCTCACTGGAGCTTTCCCTTCTGTCCTTGTGTTTATAATAATGATTGCAATTCTAGTAAGACTAACTTTGCCATCACCTGGAATTAGAGGTATAAGACACTTCAGGGACTTTTTAAAAGAAAGTAGGATAGAGGGAGGCCGAGACAGGTGGATCACGAGGTCAGGAGATCGAGACCATCCTGGCTAACACGGTGAAACCTCGTCTCTATTAAAATACAAAAAAAAATTAGCCAGTCATGGTGGCGGGCACCTGTAGTCCCAGCTACTCGGAAGGCTGAGGCAGGAGAATGGCGTGAACCCAGGAGGCGAAGCTTGCAGTGAGCAGAGATCGCACTACTGCACTCCAGCCTGGGCGACAGAGCGAGACTCCATCTCAAAAAAAAAATAAGGAAAGTAGGATAGAAATACAAATAAATGAATAAAGAAACAAAGAGATACTCTCCAAGCATCAGGAGGTGTGGAGCCAAGGTCAAATTGTAATTCATGATTAAGATAATTATTAAACGTGGGCAAAATTGGCACACTGGCACACAGAGTCAACTTGGCTTCTTCAACATGGTGCAGTTTTTGGAAGCCAATAAAATGTTCATAAGAAAGCTGGTCTTCTAAGGAGTATTTAAATAAGAAATGTTATTTCTTTTAGGAGTGAAAAGAAGGTAAACAGTATTTTTGAAGTGTTTCATGGAGTAATATTCTTAATAAATGCACCAGGACAAAGGATGTACAGACATACAGGCCTTTCCATTGCTTCTGTAATATGACTGCTTTTAGGAAGATTGCTTGTTTTTAAAAAATTCTCATATTTATAATTTACAAAACAACAATAGTCTGTTTTGCAGAATTTATTCTTTTTATAATATCCTCAAAAATGGCTATCTACCTGGGTTCTGGAGATATTGAACAGATGTGGCAAACCTGTGAATTTCAGGGCATATAGACTACCTAATTATGAAACATAATTACACAAAATTGTGCTATGTGTAATTGGAGTGTGAAAAATATATTCTGTCACCATTATGAGCTGGGCAGGAATGATAATGGCAACTTAAGTCTTTCTAGCTCTTTGTTTTTTACCTCCTAATAATGCAGGTGAACTCATACAAGTATTTCTGAGAGTCACATGTGTTTGTTTATGTGCTTGTCTGTGAAGAGGTCAGCTACATGTGATGTCTACCTCTTTTATTCCTCTTAAATGCCTCACTTCTGCTGAATTCCACTGACATATCCGAGGGAGCTATTGTTGCAATGAACACCTGAGCTTCTGAGGACACTGCTTCCTGTGCTAATAGTTATGGTCACTGATGCATGGAATCCTTGAGATGACAAAGCTATACCATACTCTTTGCCAAGTGAAGGAAAGTGTCTCTGCTCTTCTGGGCTACTTTCCATGAGTGGCTCTCAAAATGGTGTTGGCTTTTAATCCTGCTCTTAGAGAATTTTGATGAAAGCAGCCTTTAAAATTTTTTTTGTTCACACTTTTCTCTCCCTTCCCTGATATCCAGATATGAGTTTATAAGGAGCTGAGCTGGGGACAGAGCCAAGTAGTGAGACGATGCCATCCTTAGAGTTAGTCTTCCCTTCAGGTGGCTGATTCTCTCTTTTCATTGGGGATGGATTCTATCCTAAATGGTGCTCTGTCACTCATGTCAATGGACATGTGGTGGGCTTGGTTCCCTCATTTCAGCAGACGTGTCCAGAATGGCTACAGTTTAACCTCAAGCTGCAACTTCTAGCTATATTAGTAATGCTGTCAAATATATCTCCCTCCCTTTCCAAGGGATTTTTATGTACCAAATGTTGAACTTTTTTGAGATCAGAAGCCATTATTTGGTTTCTTTCATAACACATGGTATGATTCTGGCTACTGCCAGAGTCACAAGAGGGCATTGTGTAGGTGTCATGAACTTCTTTTCATACAGATGAAGATAGTAAATCATGGTGTAGACAGCAGCAGGAGAGATTTGGTTAAAAAAAATTAGAACTTTTTAAATGAAGACTTATGTGCCCTTGTCTCCATGTCTGTTGTTTTCTCTCACACTTCACATGCAATGTGTCTGGAACTCTTCTTGGCAGTACCATCAAAACATATTCAGATGTGGACAACTTGTCACCACTTCCTCGGCTATCATCCTGGTCCAAGCCACCATCATCTTTCACTTGGCTTATTGTGATAACCTCAAAATTGGACCTCTTGGCCATCTAGTTTCAACATATAAGGCAAAGTGATCGTCTAAAAAATTAAGTCAAGTAATGTCACTCATTACCTTACATGCCTAATGCCTTAAAATGATCCCTTATTTCTTTCTTTTTTTAAAAAAAAAATTATTTATTTATTTTTTATTATTATTATACTTTAAGTTCTAGGGTACATGTGTATAACGTGCAGGTTTGTTACATATGTATACTTGTGTCACGTTGCTGTGCTGCACCCATCAACTCGTCAGCACCCATCAACTCGTCATTTACATCAGGTATAACTCCCAATGTAATCCCACCCCCTCCCCCCTCCCCATGATAGGCCCCGGTGTGTGATGTTCCCCTTCCTGAGTCCAAGTGATCTCATTGTTCAGTTCCCACCCATGAGTGAGAACATGCGTTGTTTGGTTTTCTGTTCTTGTGATAGTTTGCTAAGAATGATGGTTTCCAGCTGCATCCATGTCCCTACAAAGGACACAAACTCATCCGTTTTTATGGCTGCATAGTATTCCATGGTGTATATGTGCCACATTTTCTTAATCCAGTCTGTCACTGATGGACATTTGGGTTGATTCCAAGTCTTTGCTATTGTGAATAGTGCTGCAATAAACATACGTGTGCATGTGCCTTTATAGCAGCATGATTTATAATCCTTTGAGTATATACCCAGTAATGGGATGGCTGGGTCATATGGTACATCTAGTTCTAGATCCTTGAGGAATTGCCATACTGTTTTCCATAATGGTTGAACTAGTTTACAATCCCACCAACAGTGTAAAAGTGTTCCTATTTCTCCACATCCTCTCCAGCACCTGTTGTTTCCCGACTTTTTAATGATCGCCATTCTAACTGGTGTGAGATGGTATCTCATTGTGGTTTTGATTTGCATTTCTCTGATGGCCAGTGATGATGAGCATTTTTTCATGTGTCTGTTGGCTGTATGAATGTCTTCTTTTGAGAACTGTCTGTTCATATCCTTTGCCCACTTTTTGATGGGGTTGCTTGTTTTTTTCTTGTAAATTTGTTTGAGTTCTTTGTAGGTTCTGGATATTAGCCCTTTGTCA
>NW_020255460.1:0-1146 GCF_003255815.1 Theropithecus gelada
TTCTTTCTCTTTGTTATCGGAGGATATTTCCTTTGGCCCTATAGTCTTCAAAGTTATCCGAAATATCTCTTCTCAGATTCCACAGAAATAAGGCTAGCAAAGAGATCCACGAAATACAGATGTAATTCTCTGATTGGAAGTCACACATCACAGAGCAATTTCTCGGAAATCTTCTTTCCAGATTTTATCTGAGGATATTTCCTTTTATACCATAGCCCTCTATGGGCTTCCAAATATCACCTTGCCAATTCCAAAAGAACTGTCTTAGCGAAAGGCTTCTTCAGGGGAAAACTGTAACTCAGTGAGTTGATTTCAGAGAACACAAAGAAGTTTCTCAGAAAGATTCTTTCTCTTTGTTATCGGAGGATATTTCCTTTGGCCCTATAGTCTTCAAAGGGTTCCGAAATATCTGTTCTCAGATTCCACCGAAATAAGGCTAGCAAAGATATCCACGAAATACAGATGTAACTCTCTGAGTGGAAGTCACACATCAGAGAGCAGTTTCTCAGAAATCTTCTTACCACATTTCGTCTGGGGATATTTCCTTTTTCACCATAGCCCTCTATGGGCTTCCAAAAATCACTTTGCCTATTCCACAAGAACTGTCTTAGCGAAAGGCTTCTTGAGGGGAAAACTGTAACTCTGTGGGATGATTTCACAGAACACAAAGTAGTTTCTCAGAAAGCTTCTTTCTCTTTCTTATCGGAGAATATTTCCTTTGGCCCTATAATCTTCAAAGGGATCCGAAATATCTGCTTTCAGATTCCGCAGAAATAGGGCTAGCACAGATATCCACGAAATACAGATGTAAATCTCTCAGTGGAAGTCACACATCACAGAGCAGTTTCTGAGAAAGAGTCTTTCCAGATTTCGTCTTAGGATATTTCCTTTTTCACCATACCCTCTATGGGCTTCCAAATATCGCTTTGCCAATTCCACAAGAACTGTCTTAGCGAAAGGCTTCTTGAGGGAAAAGCTGTAACTCTGTGCGATGATTTCACAGATCACAAAGAAGTTTCTCAGAAAGCTCCTTTGTCTTTGTTATCGGAGGATATTTCCTTTGGCCCTATGGTCTTCAAAGGGATCCGAAATATCTGTTCTCTTATTTCTGTGGAATATGAGAACAGATATTTCGGATCCCTTTGA
>NW_020255461.1:0-1146 GCF_003255815.1 Theropithecus gelada
TGGGAGGCTTGTAGGCACTTTCTAATTTACCATTCTCCTCTTGAACTATGCAGCAGTCTGAGGGGCTGTTCGGAGGATTCTCCCCAGT
Organism: Theropithecus gelada; assembly: GCF_003255815.1. NCBI lineage: Eukaryota > Metazoa > Chordata > Mammalia > Primates > Cercopithecidae > Theropithecus > Theropithecus gelada. Next base: position 89 of record NW_020255461.1, read on the forward strand.
CATTCCCATTGCTAGCTTTTGGGGCCTTCTCCCATAGTTCATAGCCACATACTAATGTGCTTTATTCCTAAAGCCCTGTCCTGGGGGTTTTTGAAGAAAAGGAATGAAGATCAACATGCCTTCCCTAGCCTGAAATTACACTGTTTGACTCATATAGTGAGGAGCTTTATAATCTGTAATCCTTTTGGGATTATCTGTACTATAAGGATATTCTCTGGGACTTATGCTTATGTAACCAAGATTGTCTGCAATGGGGAGCTCCCATGACGGGGAATTCAGAAGAAGGCTGGCATAGGTTTCTAACTTATACCAGTGCTCCCTGATGCCTGTGAATATGGGGAAAGGGCGAGGAGAGTTTGAGAACAGATAAGAGACATTTGAATTTCTCCATGCCTTCTGAAAAACCGTGTGCAGAGATGAATTGAAACTTACCTTGTTAGCATTATAAATCTAAACACTTTCCTTGCTAGGCCACAATGGCTTAATAATATCCTCTAAAGAATCTATGTTCACTCTACTTACATCCATTTATATCTCCTTTTACCAATTCTGCATTGTCTCTGGACACTTCTACTTCCAAATATCACCTGTTTAAGGAATAGCACTTACCTTGTCTTACACTGTGAATCCAAATTTCTGTGAAAAACGGTCTCTGGACGTTGTTCCCACTTGAGATTGCTGAGTGTCATGAACATTGGTTTTGAAGAGTACGGAGTGTTGTTGGAAGACAGCTTGAGGCTAAACGTGGTTGTGCAATATGGTTCCTACACACAGTCCAGCACATGGTTGGATACAGTAATGCCATGTTCTGCTTCTTGGTTTGTTCCATTCAAAGCATGAAAAAATAAAAGCAAAATGTAGAATATCTTCAATGAATTCAACTTCTCTTAAGCTCACTCTTATCACCTTTCTATAAGACTCAGTCATTATTTCTGAATATGCCATCAATTTTATGTGAGTGAAAACCCAGTTTCAGTTTTAAAACACACATATATATAACAATAAGATGCCAAGTTCTACAGTAAAATTCTTAGACATAAACACTGAGATTTTTGGAT
>NW_020255462.1:0-1147 GCF_003255815.1 Theropithecus gelada
TTCTGTGGAATCTGAGAACAGATATTTCGGATCCCTTTGAAAACTATAGGGCCAAAGGAAATATCTTTCGATAACAAAGAGAAAGAAGCTTTCTGAGAAACTTCTTTGTGTTCTGTGAAATCATCTCACAGAGTCACGGCTTTCCCTTCAGGAAGCCTTTCTCTATGACAGTTGTTATGGAATTGGCAAAGTGATATTTGGAAGCCCATTGAGGGCTATGCTGAAAAAGGAAATATCCTCAGGTGAAATATTTAAAGAAGCTTTCTGAGAAACTGCTTAGTGTTCTGTTAATTCATCTCACAGAGTTACATCTGTATTTCGTGGATCTCTTTGCTAGCTTTATTTCTGTGGAATCTGAGAACAGATATTTCGGATCCCTTTGAAGACTATAGGGNGATATTTCGGATCCCTTTGAAGACTATAGGGCCAAAGGAAATATCCTGCGATAACAAAGAGAAAGAAGCTTTATGAGAAACTTCTTTGTGTTCTGCGAACTCATCTCACTGAGTTAAAGCTTTAAACTCAAGAAGGCGTTCGCTAAGACAGTTCTTGTGGAATTGGCAAAGTGATATTTGGAACCCCGTAGAGGGCTATGGTGAAAAAAGAAAAAATATACTCAGATGAAATCTGGAAAGAAGCTTTCTGAGAAACTGCTCTGTGATGTGTGACTTCCACTCACAGAGTTACATCTGTATTTCGTGGATCTCTTTGCTAGCCTTATTTCTGTGGAATCCGAGAACAGACATTTCGGATCCCTTTGAAGACTATAGGGCCAAAGGAAATATCCCTCGATAACAAAGAGAAAGAAGCTTTCTGAGATACTTCTTTGTGTTCTGTGAAATTATCTCACAGAGTTACAGCTTTCCCCTCAGGAAGCCTTTCTCTAAGACAGTTCTTTTGTTGTTGGCAAAGTGATATTTGGAAGCCCATAGAGGGCTATGGTGAAAAAGGAAATATCCACAGGTGAAATCTTTAAAGAAGCTTTCTGAGAAACTGCTTAGTGTTCTGTTAATTCATCTCACAGAGTTACATCTGTATTTCGTGGATCTCCTTGCTAGCCTTATTTCTGTGTAATCTGAGAACAGATATTTCGGATCCGTTTGAAGACTATAGGGCCAAAGGTAATATCCTCCGATAACAAAGAGAA
>NW_020255463.1:0-1146 GCF_003255815.1 Theropithecus gelada
AGCCCTCTATGGGCTTCCAAATATCACTTTGCCAATACCACAAGAACTGTATTAGCGAAAGGCTTCTTGAGGGGAAAGCTGTAACTCTGTGAGATGATTTCACAGAACACAAAGGAGGTTCTCAGAAAGCTTCTTTCTCCTTATTATCGGAGGATATTTCCTTTGACCCCATAGTCTTCAATGGGATCCGAAATATTTGTTCTCAGATTACACAGAAATAAGGCTAGCAAAGAGATCCAAGAAATACAGATGTAACTCTGTGAGATGAATTAACAGAACACGAAGCAGTTTCTCAGAAAGCTTCTTTCCAGATATCATCCGAGGATATTTCCTTTTTCACCATAGCCCTCTATTGGCTTCCAAATATCACTTTCCGAATTCCACAAGAACTGTTTTAGCGAAAGGCTTCTTGAGGGGAAAGCTGTATCTCCGTGAGATGATTTCACAGAACACAAAGAAGTTTCTCAGAAAGCTTCTTTCTCTTTGTTATCGGAGGGTATTTCCTTCGGCCGTATAGTCTTCAATGGGATCCCAAATATCTGTTCTCAGATTCCACAGAAATAAGGCTAGCAAAGAAATCCAAGAAACACAGATGTAACTCTGTGAGATGAATTAACAGAACACTAAGCAGTTTCTCAGAAAGCTTCTTTCCAGATATCATCCGAGGATATTTCCTTTTTCACCATAGCCCTCTACTGGCTTCCAAATATCACTTTCCGATTTCCACAAGAACTGTTTTAGCGAAAGGCTTCTTGAGGGGAAAGCTGTAACTCCGTGAGATAATTTCACAGAGCACAAAGAACTTTCTCAGAGCTTCTTTCTCTTTGTTATCGGAGGATATTTCCTTTGGCCCTATAGTCTTCATAAAATTCCGAAATATCTGTTCTCAGATTCCACAGAAATAAGGCTAGCAAAGAGATCCACGAAATACAGATGTAACTCTGTGAGATGAATTAACAGAACACTAAGCTGTTTCTCAGAAAGCTTCTTTCCAGATTTCATCCAAGGATATTTCCTTTTTCACCATAGCCCTCTATGGGCTTCCAAATATCACTTTGCCAATTCCACAAGAACTGTCTTAGCGAAAGGCTTCTTGAGGGGAAAGCTGTAACTCTGTGAGATGATTTCACAGAAAAGAAAGAAGTT
>NW_020255464.1:0-1146 GCF_003255815.1 Theropithecus gelada
CAGAAAGCTTCTTTCCAGATTTCATCTGAGGATATTTCCCTTTTCAACATAGCCCTCTAGTGCTTCCAAATATCACTTTGCCAATTCCACAAGAACTGTCTTATCGAAGGGCTTCTTGAGAGGAAAGCTGTAACTGTGTGAGATGATTTCACAGAACACAAAGAAGTTTCTCAGAAAGCATCTTTCTCTATGTTATCGGAGGATATTTCCTTTGGCCCTATAGTCTTCAGAGGGGTCCGAAATATCTGTTCTCGGATTCCACAGAAATAAGGCTAGCAAAGAGATCCACGAAACAGATATGTAACTCTGTGAGATAAACTAAGAGATCACTAAGCAGTTTCTCAGAAACCTTTTTTCCAGTTTTCATCTGAGGATATCTCCTTTTTCACCATAGCCCTCGATGGGCTTCCAAATAGCACTTGTCCAATTCCACAAAAACTGTCTTAGCGAAAGTCTTCTTGAGTGAAAAGCGGTAACTCTGTGAGAAGATTTCACAGAACACAAAGAAGTTTCCCAGAAAGTTTCTTTCCAGATTTCCTCTGAGGATATTTCCTTTTTCAGCATAGCCCTCTATGGGCTTCAAAATATCACTTTGCCAATTCCACAAGAACTGACTTAGCGAAAGGCTTCTGGAGGGCAAAGCTGTAACTCTGTGAGATGATTTCACAGAACTCAAAGAAGTTTTTCAGAAAGCATCTTTCTCTTTGTTATCGGAGGATATTTCCTTTGGCCCTGTAGTCTTCAAATGGATCCGAAATATCTGTTCTCAGATTCCACAGAAATAAGGCTAGGAAAGAGATCCACGAAACTGAGATGTAACTCTGTGAGATGAATTAACAGAACACTAAGCAGTTTCTCAGAAAGCTTCTTTCCAGATTTCATCTGCGGATATTTCCTTTTTCACCATAGCCCTCCATGGGCTTCCAAATATTACTTTGGAAATTCCACAAGAACTGTCTTAGCGAAAGGCCTCTTGAGGGGAAAGCTGTAACTCGGTGAGATGATTTTAGAGAACACAAAGAAGTTTCTCAGAAAGCTTCTTTCTCTTTTTTATCGGAGGATATTTCCTTTGGCCCTATACTCTTCAAAGGGATCCGAAATATCTGTTCTCAGATTCAAGAGAAATAAGGCTAGCACAGAGATCCA
>NW_020255465.1:0-316 GCF_003255815.1 Theropithecus gelada
GATTTCACCGAACACAAACAAGTTTCTCAGAAAGCTTCTTTCTCTTTGTTATGGGAGGATATTTCCTTTGGCCCTATAATCTTCAAAGGGATCCGAAATATCTGTTCTCAGATTCCACAGAAATAATTCTAGCAAAGAGATCCACGAAACACAGATGTAACTATGTGAGATGAATTAACAGAACACTCATCAGTTTCTCAGAAAGCTTCTTTCCAAATTTCATCTGAGGATATTTACTTTTTCACCATAGCCCTCTATGGGCTTCCAAATATCACTTGGCCAATTCCTCCAGAATTGTCTAAGCAAAAGGCTTCTT
>NW_020255465.1:328-1146 GCF_003255815.1 Theropithecus gelada
TTTGGCCCTATAGTCTTCAAAGGGATCCAAAATATCTGTTCTCAGATTCCACAGAAATATGGCTACCAAAGAGATCCACGAAACACTGATGTAACTATGTGAGATGAATTAACAGAACACTCAGCAGTTTCTCAGAAAGCTTCTTTAGAGATTTCATCTGAGGATATTTCCTTTTTCAACATAGCCCTCTAAGGGCTTCCAAATACCACTTTGCCAATTCCACTAGAACTGTCTTAGCGAAAGGCTTCTTGAGGGGAAATCTGTAACTCTGTGAGATGATTTCACAGAACACAAAGAAGTTTCTCAGAAAGCTTCTTTCTCTTTGTTATCGGAGGATAATTCCTTTGGCCCTATCGTCTTCAAAGGGATCCGAAATATGTGTTCTCAGATTGGACAGAAATAAGGCTACCAAAGAGATCCACGAAAGAGAGATGTAACACTGTGAGATGAATTACCAGAAAGCTCAGCAGTTTCTCAGAAAGCTTCTTTCCAGATTTCATCTGAGGATATTTCCTTTTTCAGCATAGCCCTCTAGGGGCTTCCAAATATCACTTTTCCAACTCCACAAGAACTGTCTTAGCGAAAGGCTCCTTGTGGGGAAAGCTGTAACTCTGTGAGATGATTTCACAGAACACAAAGAAGTTTCTCAGAAAGCTTCTTTCTCTTTGTTATCGGAGGATATTTCCTTTGGCCCTATCGTCTTCAAAGGGATCCGAAATATCTGTTCTCAGATTCCACAGAAATAAGGCTAGCAAAGAGATCCACGAAATACAGATGTAACTCTGTGAGATGAATTAACAGAACACTCTGCAGGTTCT
>NW_020255466.1:0-1146 GCF_003255815.1 Theropithecus gelada
CCCAGTAATGGGATGGCTGGGTCATATGGTACATCTAGTTCTAGATCCTTGAGGAATCGCCATACTGTTTTCCATAATGGTTGAACTAGTTTACAATCCCACCAACAGTGTAAAAGTGTTCCTATTTCTCCACATCCTCTCCAGCACCTGTTGTTTCCTGACTTTTGAATGATCGCCATTCTAACTGGTGTGAGATGGTATCTCATTGTGGTTTTGATTTGCATTTCTCTGATGGCCAGTGATGATGAGCATTTTTTCATGTGTTTGTTGGCTGTATGAATGTCTTCTTTTGAGAAATGTCTATTCATATCCTTTGCCCACTTTTTGATGGGGTTGTTTGTTTTTTTCTTGTAAATTTGTTGGAGTTCTTTGTAGGTTCTGGATATTAGCCCTTTGTCAGATGAGTAGATTGCAAAAATTTTCTCCCATTCTGTAGGTTGCCTGTTCACTCTGATGGTAGTTTCTTTTGCTGTGCAGAAGCTCTTTAGTTTAATGAGATCCCATTTGTCAATTTTGGCTTTTGCTGCCGTTGCTTTTGGTGTTTTAGACATGAAGTCTTTGCCCATGCCTATGTCCTGAATGGTACTACCTAGATTTTCCTCTAGGATTTTTATGGTATTAGGTCTAACATTTAAGTCTCTAATCCATCTTGAATTAATTTTCGTATAAGGAGTAAGGAAAGGATCCAGTTTCAGCTTTCTACTTATGGCTAGCCAATTTTCCCAGCACCATTTATTAAATAGGGAATCCTTTCCCCATTTCTTGTTTCTCTCAGGTTTGTCAAAGATCAGATGGCTGTAGATGTGTGGTATTATTTCTGAGGACTCTGTTCTGTTCCATTGGTCTATATCTCTGTTTTGGTACCAGTACCATGCTGTTTTGGTTACTGTAGCCTTGTAGTATAGTTTGAAGTCAGGTAGCGTGATGCCTCCAGCTTTGTTCTTTTGACTTAGGATTGTCTTGGCAATGCGGGCTCTTTTTTGGTTCCATATGAACTTTAAAGCAGTTTTTTCCAATTCTGTGAAGAAACTCATTGGTAGCTTGATGGGGATGGCATTGAATCTATAAACTACCTTGGGCAGTATGGCCATTTTCACGATATTGATTCTTCCTATCCATGAGCATGGTATGTTCTTCCATTTGTTT
>NW_020255467.1:0-1146 GCF_003255815.1 Theropithecus gelada
AGGATATTTCCTTTGGCCCTATAGTCTTCAAAGGGATCCGAAATATCTGTTCTCAGATTCCAGAGAAATAAGGCTAGGAAAGAGATCCAGGAAGTACAGATGTAACTCTGTGAGATGAATGAAGAGAACACTAAGCAGTTTCTCAGAAAGCTTCTTTCCAGTTTTCATCTAAGGATATTTCCTTTTTCACCGTAGCCCTCTATGAGCTTCCAAATATCACTTCGCCAATTCCACAAGAAGTGACTTAGCGAAAGGCTTCCTGAGGGGAAAGCTGTAACTCTGTGAGATGATTTCACAGAACACAAAGAAGTTTCTCAGAAAACTCCTTTCTATTTGTTATCGGAGGATATTTCCTTTGGCCCTATACTCTTCAAAGGGATCCGAAATTTCTGTTCACAGATTCCTCAGAAATAAGGCTCGCAAAGAGATCCACGAGATACAGATGTAACTCTGTGAGCTGAATTAACAGAACACTAAGCAGTTTCTCAGAAAGCTTCTTTCCAGATTTCAGCTGAGGATATTTCCTTTTTCACCATAGCCCTCTAAGGGCTTCCAAATATCACTTTCCCAATTCCACAAGAAGTGTCTTAGCGGAAGGCTTCCTGAGGGGTAAGCTGTATCTCTGTGACATGATTTCACAGAACACAAAGAAGTTTCTCAGAAAGCTTCCTTCTCTTTTTTTTGGGAGGATATTTCCTTTGGCCCTGCTGTGTTCAAAGGGATCCGAAATATCTGTTCTCAGATTCCACAGAAATAAGGCTAGCAAAGAGATCCACGAAATGCAGATGTAACTCTGTGAGTGGAAGTCACACATCACAGAACAGTTTCTCAGAAAGCTTCTTTCCAGATTTCAGCTGAGGATATTTCCTTTTTTACCATGGCCCTCTACGGGCTTCCAAGTATCACTTTGCCAATTCCACAAGAACTGACTTAGCGAAAGGCTTCTTGAGGGGAAACCTGTAACTCTGTGAGACGATGTCACAGAACAAAAAGAAGTTTCTCAGAAAGCTTCTTTCTCTTTGTTATCGGAGGATACTTCCTTTGGCCCTATAGTCTTCAAAGGGATCCGAAATATCTGTTCTCAGATTCCACAGAAATCAGGCTAGCAAAGAGATCCACGAAATACAGATGTAACTCTGTGAGATG
>NW_020255468.1:0-1145 GCF_003255815.1 Theropithecus gelada
AGGGAGGATTCCCTCTTTTTCTATTGATTGGAATAGTTTCAGAAGGAGTGGTACCAGCTCCTCCTTGTACTTCCGGTAGAATTCAGCTGTGAATCCATCTGGTCCTGGACTTTTTTTGGTTGGTAGGCTATTAATTATTGCCTCAATTTCAGAGCCTGCTCTTGGTCTATTCAGGGATTCAACTTCTTCCTGGTTGAGTCTTGGAAGAGTGTAAGTGTCCAGGAAATTATCCATTTCTTCTAGATTTCCTAGTTTATTTGCGTAGAGGTGTTTATAGTATTCTCTGATGGTAGTTTGTATTTCTGTGGGGTCGGTGGTGATATCCCCTTTATCATTTTTAATTGTGTCGATTTGATTCTTCTCTCTTTTCTTCTTTATTAGTCTTGCTAGCGGTCTGTCAATTTTGTTGATCTTTTCCAAAAACCAACTCCTGGATTCATTGATTTTTTTGGAGGGTTTTTTGTGTCTCTATCTCCTTCAGTTCTGCTCTAATCTTAGTTATTTCTTGCCTTCTGCTAGCTTTCGAATGTGTTTGCTCTTGCTTCTCTAGTTCTTTTAATTGTGATGTGAGAGTGTCAATTTTAGATCTTTCCAGCTTTCTCTTGTGGGCATTTAGTGCTATAAATTTCCCTCTACACACTGCTTTAAATGTGTCTCAGAGATTCTGGTATGTTGTCTCTTTGTTCTCATTGGTTTCAAAGAACATCTTTATTTCTGCCTTCATTTCATTATGTACCCAGTAGTCATTCAAGAGCAGGTTGTTCAGTTTCCATGTAGTTGAGCGGTTTTGATTGAGTTTCTTAGTCCTGAGTTCTAGTTTGATTGCACTGTGGTCTGAGAGACAGTTTGTTATAATTTCTGTTCTTGTACATTTGCTGAGGAGTGCTTTACTTCCAATTATGTGGTCAATTTTGGAGTAAGTACGATGTGGTGCTGAGAAGAATGTATATTCTGTAGATTTGGGGTGGAGATTTCTTTAGATGTCTATTAGGTCTGCTTACTGCAGAGATGAGTTGAATTCCTGGATATCCTTGTTCACTTTCTGTCTTGTTGATCTGTCTAATGTTGACAGTGGAGTGTTGAAGTCTCCCATTATTTTTGTATGGGAGTCTAAGTCTCTTTGTAAGTCTCTAAGGACTTGCTTT
>NW_020255469.1:0-1145 GCF_003255815.1 Theropithecus gelada
AGACAGAAAGTTAACAAGGATATCCAGGAATTGAACTCATCTCTGCAGCAAGCAGACCTAATAGACATCTATAGAACTCTCCACCCCAAATCAACAGAATATACATTCTTCTCAGCACCACATCGTACTTATTCCAAAATTGACCACGTAATTGGAAGTAAAGCACTCCTCAGCAAATGTACAAGAACAGAAATTATAACAAACTGTCTCTCAGACCACAGTGCAATCAAACTAGAACTCAGGACTAAGAAACTCAATCAAAACCGCTCAACTACATGGAAACTGAACAACCTGCTCCTGAATGACTACTGGGTACATAACGAAATGAAGGCAGAAATAAAGATGTTCTTTGAAACCAATGAGAACAAAGATACAACATACCAGAATCTCTGGGACACATTTAAAGCAGTGTGTAGAGGGAAATTTATAGCACTAAATGCCCACAAGAGAAAGCAGGAAAGATCTAAAATTGACACTCTAACATCGCAATTAAAAGAACTAGAGAAGCAAGAGCAAACACATTCGAAAGCTAGCAGAAGGCTAGAAATAACTAAGATCAGAGCAGAACTGAAGGAGATAGAGACACAAAAAACCCTCCAAAAAATCAATGAATCCAGGAGTTGGTTTTTTGAAAAGATCAACAAAATTGACAGACCACTAGCAAGACTAATAAAGAAGAAAAGAGAGAAGAATCAAATCGACGCAATTAAAAATGAAAAAGGGGATATCACCACCGACCCCACAGAAATACAAACTACCATCAGAGAATACTATAAACACCTCTACGCAAATAAACTGGAAAATCTAGAAGAAATGGATAATTTCCTGGACACTTACACTCTTCCAAGACTAAACCAGGAAGAAGTTGAATCCCTGAATAGACCAATAGCAGGCTCTGAAATTGAGGCAACAATTAATAGCCTACCAACCAAAAAAAGTCCAGGACCAGATGGATTCACAGCTGAATTCTACCAGAGGTACAAGGAGGAGTTGGTACCATTCCTTCTGAAACTATTCCAATCAATAGAAAAAGAGGGAATCCTCCCTAACTCATTTTATGAGGCCAACATCATCCTGATACCAAAGCCTGGCAGAGATACAACAAAAAAAGAGAATTTTAGACCAATATCCCTGATGAACATCGA
>NW_020255470.1:0-29121 GCF_003255815.1 Theropithecus gelada
TCCATCCATCCACCTACCCATCTATCTATTCATCCATCCATCCATCCGTCCATCCCTCTATGCATTCATTCACCTACTTATGCAACTATCCACCCATCCGTTCACCTATCCATTTATCTATTCATCCATCTATCCATCCATCCCTCCATCCATTCATTCACTCATTCATCCTAATATTCATCCATCCACTCAACCACTCATCTATCTGTTCATCCATCTATCCCTCCACCCATTCATCCAACTATCCATCCATACACCTACCCATCTATCTGTTCATCCATCTATCCATCCATCCTTCCATCATCCACTTATTTATCCATCCCTCCATCCATTCATTCACCCACTCATACAACTATCCACTCATCCATTAAATGACCCATCTATCTATTCATCCATCCACTTATCCATCCATCCTTCTATCCATTTATTTACTCACTTATCCAGCTATCCACCCATCCATTTACCCATCCATCTGTCCATCCATCCATCCATCCTTTTTTTTTTTTTTTTTGGAGACGGAGTCTCACTCTGTCACCCAGGCTGGAGTGCAGTGGTGCAATCTCAGCTCACTGCAACCTCCACCTCCTTGGTTCAAATGATTCGCGTGACTCAGCCTCCCAAGCAGCTGGGACTACAGACATGAGTCACCATGCCCAGCTAATTTTTTGTATTTTTAGTAGAGATGGGGTTTTGCTATGTTGGCCAGGTTGGTCTCGAACTCCTGACCTCAGGTGATGCTCTTGCCTCGGCCTCCCAAAGTGCTGGGATTACAAGCGTGAGCTGCCGTGCCCGGCCCATCCATTCGTTTATCCACACAGTCATCCTTCTACCAATCTATCTGTCCATCTGTTATTTATTTATTTATTTATTTAGAGATGGAGTCTTGCTCTGTCACCCCAGGCTGGAGGGCAGTGGCACAATCTCCACTCACTGCAACTTCTGACTCCTGGGTTCAAGCAATTCTCCTGCTTCAGCCTCCCGGTAGCTGGGATTACAGGTATATACCACCACACCCGGCTAATTTTTGTATTTTTAGTAATGATGGGGTTTCACCATGTTGGCTAGGCTGGTCTCGAACTCCTGACTCAAATGATCCACCCGCCTTGGCCTCCCAAAGTGCTGAGATTACAGGTGAGAGCCACCATGCCTGACCCCATCTATTTATTAATCCATCCATTCATCCACCCACACTTCAATCCATCCAAATCCCTGATCTTAATTCCCTAACCAGGATATGTTAACACCCCAAAGCTTGAGTCCTCTCTAGCACTCATCTGGCGGATAAATAGAACACAGTAACCCATTCAGCTAACACAGATGAAAATGCTACAGACATATAAATCCACAAACGAAAACAGTGCACATATTCATACACAATACACAATATTGTATATTGTACAATATTGTATGTTGAAGTGCATTCAACAATTTTACACATATACAAATTAAACCCAAAACCCATTGACCACAACAATATACAAAATTGCTTACATCCACATGTGTAAGATATAATGCAATTTAAATATATGATATGTGTTAGGGTAGCACATAGTAATACTTGAGCAACATTATTATTAATTAACCTACACACACATACAAAATTATATACATATGTACACACTGTTATTCATGCAAATGAATACATACAAAATACATGTCTGATTATACCAGTGATTGTGAACATACACACAATTTTATATTTCTGTTTGCAAATTGGACCCATATTTGAATTTTACACAGGCACAATCAGACCCACAATTACCCCCAGGTGCACATTTGTGTAATTAGAGAAAATCACCTTGACACGCAAGACACAAAGTTGTATACGAACACATGATGATAAACCCAGATAATTAAACTACACAGATATGCAACTCACTGATTGAGGCAGGGAGTGTAGGAATTCTTGTCTTCCTCAATGATGGACACTATGAGGGTAATCAGCTTGGACCAGAAGTCAAGGTTCTTGATGCTGGGCCCCTGTTCCTCTGGGGGAACTTCCCCCTTCTTGGCCTGAAATGGGCAGTGGAGACCTCGGTTATAGGGGGTCCAGAGTTTGGTGCCTCGGTCAGTTTATTACTGAAGAACAAGAGGTTGTTGTTGAACCTATTAACATGTATACTATGGTTCAGGTAAGAAGTCTATATAGAGAGGAACTGAACTCATAAACTGGCCCAAACAGAGCTCACGTCAATGCAGCGAGATAAAGCTTAAGATTTTTAGGCTCCACTCTAAAACTGAATGGAAATAAGTGAAATCAAATTTAGTTGAACAAATCCAGCTCCACTAAACCAAATGGAAATGAAATGAATGCAAATCAAGCCCACTTAGCTTAACGGAAGTAAGTTCTTCCTCAGAGTTAAATCAATGGAATTGAACTGGGGCCAATTATGCTGAATGGAGTGCAATTCAACCTAACTAGATTGAATTAAACTCAAATGAACTCCATTGGATTGAACCTAATCAACTTGTCCAAGATCAACATCATCTCAAATCAAAATAATGGAAATAAATCAACTTGAACCGAACTCTACCCAAGTCAACCCAATCCGATTCTACCTATCTAAATCCAACCTCACATACGCAGGGCAATTCAACCCAACTTTCGTTAATCAATGGAAATGAGTGTAATCAGCTGAAATTAGCCCAATTCAACTCAATTCAACTGAAATCAATTGCATCTAATCCAACAACCCAGTTCATCCTAACTCAAGACAATTTAACCCAGTTGAGAACAACCTGACTTGACTGTAAATGAACTAAATGGAAATGAATGAATTTGTACTCAGTAAAACTCAGTGCAATCTACCAACTTAGTTCCGCTCACTATTTTTTTTTTTTTTTTTCTTTCAAGAGCCAGGGGCTCATTCTGTCACCCAGGCTGGAGTGCAGTGGTGCAATCATGGCTCAACATAGACTCAAACTCCTGGGCTCAAGTGATCCTCCCACCTCAGCCTCCGAAGTAGCCAGGACTACACGTGTGCCACCATACCTGGCTAATTTTTGTATATTTTGCAAAGATAGGGTCTCGTTATGTTGCCCAAACTGATCTCGAGCTCCTGGCCTCAAGGGATCCTCCTGCCTCAGCCTCCCAAAGTGCTGACATTACAGGTGTGAGCCACTGAGCCCAGCCTGGCTCACTAATTTGTCAAGAACAATTTTAACTTCAGTCAACCAAATAGAAATAAATAGAACTAAACTGATTATGGTTGAAGTAAACAATCTAATTTAATCCAGTTCACCTCAACTCAGTTCACGAGAGCGAGACTGATTCCAACCCTAGTCAACTGAATGTAAAGGAACAGAATGAAATCAAATTGAACTGAACACAGCTTATGTGTTATATCCTATCAGAACCTAGGTAGGGGCTGCCTCCAGCTCCCACAGCCTCCTGAGATCCCACTATCTCAATACTAACCATCCCTGTTTGTAAATTTCCAGTCCGTACATCTTTCCCTCATGATAGGCTATAAGCTCCTTACAGGTGGTGGCTCATGCCTGTAATCTCAGCACTTTGGGAGGCTGAGGCAGGAGGATCACTTGAGCCCAGGAGACCAGCCTGGGCAACATAGTGAGATGCCATCTCTACAAAAATACAAAAATTAGCCTGCCATGGTGGCGCATACCTATAGTCCCAGCCACTTGGGAGGCTGAGGTGGGAGGATCCACTTGAGCCTGGGAGGTCAAGGCTGCAGTGAGCTATGATTGCATCACTGCACTCCAGCCTGGGCAACAGAGTGAGACCCCATCTCAAAATAAATAAATAAATAAATAAATAAATTCAATTTAACTCAACATTTACTGAACAGTGACTGTATGCCAGACATAAATTTTTATGCCAGGCTGGGCATGGTAGCTCATGCCTATAATCTCAGTACTTTGGGAGGCCAAGGCAGCTGGATCATCTGAGGTCAGGAGTTTGAGACCAGCCTGGCCAACATGGTGAAACCCCGTTTTTACTAAAAATACAAAAAATTAGCTAGGCGTGGTGGTGGGCACCTATAATCCCAGCTACTTGGGAGGCTGAGGCAGGAGAATCATTTAAACCTGGGAGGCGGAGGTTGCAGTGAACTGAGATCATACCACTGCACTCCAGCCTGGCCAGCAAGAGTGAAGCTTCATCTCAAAAAAACCATTTTTTTTTTTATGCCAAACTCAACTATGCAGCCAAGTGTACTGAGTGCCTACTATATTTTATCTAAACTTATAGCTCACGGCCGGGCGCGGTGGCTCACGCCTGTAATCCCAGCACTTTAGAAGGCCGAGACGGGAGGATCACAAGGTCAGGAGATCGAGACCATCCTGGCTAACATGGTGAAACCCTGTCTCTACCAAAGAATACAAAAAATTAGCCGGGTGTGGTGGCGGGCGCCTGTAGTCCCAGCTACTCAGGAGGCTGAGGCAGGAGAATGGTGTGAACCCGGGAGGTGGAGTTTGCAGTGAGCCGAGATCGCGCCACTGCACTCCAGCCTGGGTGACAGAGCGAGACTCCATCTCAAAAAAATAAAAAATAGGCCGGGCGCGGTGGCTCAAGCCTGTAATCCCAGCACTTTGGGAGGCCGAGGCGGGTGGATCACGAGGTCAGGAGATCAAGACCATCCTGGCTAACATGGTGAAACCCCGTCTCTACTAAAAATACAAAAAACTAGCCGGGCGTGGTGGCGGGCGCCTGTAGTCCCAGCTACTCGGAGGCTGAGGCAGGAGAATGGCGTGAACCTGGGAGGCGGAGCTTGCAGTGAGCCGAGATCGCGCCACTGCACTCCAGCCTGGGTGACACAGCGCGAGACTCCGTCTCAAAAAAAAAAAAAAAATAAATAAAAATAAATAAATAAATAAATAAATAAATAAATAAATAAATAAAACTTAAAGCTCATGAACTCTTCTCCCTAATCCTGAGATGTGGGTTAATGACCCCATTTTATAGAATAAGATACTGAGGTTCAGAAGAGTTAAATCCTTCAGGAAGGGGCAGTGCTGGGACTTAAGCCTGTGTCTAGTTGACGTTACTGTTCCCTCGACCCATCTGGAGTCTCACCGGGTCTGTCTGGTACTCCCGGCTGTAGAGTTCATGGCAGTTGTTGAAGATGTACTCGTAGGTAGAATTAAGGCAGGCTTTCACACAATCCTTTACCACCTGGCTGGCTCGGGGCGGGCTCTGGAGTTCTTGTACCTGAAGGGAGGGAGAGAGGCACAGGCGGCCACAGCTGCGACAGGAGGTCCCCAGGAAGTGACTGCAAGTCATTTTGGATTTAAGGAAATGAAGTGGTATGAAGGAAGGTTACTGAGAAAGGTTGTCACTCTCCAGGAGGAATGTCACTTGTCCTGGAACTGGGAATCCTACAGAACCCTCCTTAGAGGGCAAATGCAACTGGATCCTTTCCTACCTTCATCCGAAAGAAGGTGATGCTGGTGAGAAGGTCCACAGTGGATTTGAGGTCCTGGAGTCTCTCCGGGCTGCTGGCTGGGAAATTATTCTGTGGGAAGCAGGAAGAGAGGTGGGGTTATGGAAGAAGGTTGGGGGAGGATGGGAGACTGCTTTTCAGGGGGATACAAAGGCTTCCTGGTTTCAGGCTTGGGGTTGATTAGAGCACCTCGAAGCAACTGGGGATCTGCTTGGACGCACCAAGCACATTAGGGCAGGTAGTGCCCACGCAGGTGCACACACGCCAGAGGAACACACCGTACACGTGAAGATGCATCCTCCCATGCACACACCTGCTGGTAGCTTCCCCCTCCAGGCACACACACGCACACAGGGTGAGCAAATCCTCCTGCACGCGCTTCCTACCCGGTACATGGAGAGGTCAATCCGCAGGGAGTTATGCAGCTGGTCCAGGAGTTTCACAAAGCGCTCTTTCTGAGGAGGAAGGGGAGGAGGGAGGATGGATGGAGCAGGACATGGCCGCCATGCTGGCTGAGCGCCTACTGTACACCAAGTATACCTCATCCACCACCCTCGTAATGTCCATTTCCATTCTATAGTATTATTATTATCATTATTATTTTTTGAGACAGAATCTTGCTCTGTTGCCCAGGCTGGAGTGTAGTGGCGCAATCTTGGCTCACTGCAACCTCTGACTCCCAGGCTCAAGCAATTCTTCTGCCTCAGCCTCCCAAGTAGCTGGGACTACAGGCACAGGCCACCACCCCCGGCTAATTTTCTTTTGGATTTTTAGTAGAGATGGGTTTTCATCATGTTGGCCAGGCTGGTCTCGAACTCCTGGCCTCAGGTGATCCACCCGCCTCAGCCTCCCAAAGTGCTGGGATTACAGGCATGAGCCACCGCACCCAGCCTCCATTCTATAGCAATCTACAGAGGAGTAAATGGAGGCTCAGAGACGGGTAGTGATTGGTGGAAAGTCACACAGCAGTCTGGTCTAGACTAGGGACCCAGGAGTCACATCAGATCTGACCGGCATAAAGTTAGGCTCTCCCTCATTCTCCAGTCCCAGTCCCCAGGACTGACCCCAAAGTTGGAGGCGGCGAAGCGGTCAGAGGCAGACACGTTGGTGGAGGCGGTGGTGTGCGCGTAGTAGGCATTGATGTTGGCGAGTAGGGTGCTCATGACGGCAGGCACCCCCGGGCACATATACTTGGAGGAGAGGCAGGCAAAGTGGCTGGAGAGAGGGAGCAGGAGGCACTGGGCCAGGGGTCCAGCTGGGATGGACCAAGTTCCCCCCTAGAATGCCTCCAAGATAGCATCTGTGAGTGGGTCTCCGTCACCTCCCAAGCCATCCCCTGCTTGATTCTGCCCTTTGGGTCTCTGCATCTCCTCTCCCCTCCATCTTTATATCCATTTGAGTTGCTCTAACTCTGCTTCTTATTTATTTATTCATTTATTTATTTTGAGATGGAGTCTCATTCTGTCACCCAGGATGGAGTTTAGTGGCGCAATCTCGGCTGACCGCAACCTCCGCCGCCTGGGTTCAAGTGATTCTTCCACCCTAACCTCCCGAGTAGCTGAGATTACAGGCGCACGCCACCACACCTGGATAACTTTTGTATTTTTAGTAGAGATGAGGTGTCACCATGTTGCCCAGGTTGGTCTTGAACTCCTGGACCTGGAGTGATCCGCCCACCTCGGCCTCCCAAAGTGCTGGGATTACAGGCTTAAGCCACCGTCCCCAGCCTCTATCTCTGCTTCTAACTCCTTCTTCTCTTCCATGTCACTCCAGATGTCAACCACAACGCCGTCCTGATCTCCAGGGGAATTACAAAACACCCCCCCTCCACCATGCCCACTTCCTCTCTGGATCCTCCCCCTGAGAATCCCTCCCACCCCAGACCTGCCAGTGCCCACTTGGTGACCTCCCCCTTGTTTCCTGCACCCCAGCCTGCAGCCTCACGTCATGGCTTGGTAGATGGACTCAACGCCGTAGCGCATGGCAAACTCGTCCACAATCTCCTGGGCTGTCTCATCGTAGTAAACCTTCCAGGCATCGTCGCCCTTGGCATCCGGGATCTTCACAACCCCATTGTTCTGCACGTCGGTCACAAAGTGGAACAGGTTCTGCCACCATGGGAAAGAAAGTGTCATGGAGAGTGCAAGCGGTCGCCAGGGGTCAGAGGTCCCAGGGTCTGGGGCAGCTTATGTCATCCATCTGCCTGTTTATTCATTAATTCATTCATCTACTGTTTCATCCATCCACACACCCACCAATCTCACTACCCCAAATTTCACCCATCCACTCTTCCAACCTTTCAGTAGTTCAACCACACATCCATCCACCCATCCATCCATCCATCCATCTCATACATTGATCCACAACTTAATCCACCTGTCCAATCATGCATTCTTCCATACAACCAACCATCCATCCACCCATCAATTTATCCATCCATCCATCTATTCCTCATCTGTCCACCAACTACTCACAACCATCCAGCTAAATACTCAGAAATTATGAACCCACTTATCAATACTTGCAATAGTTCAACCACACATTCTTTCATTCATCCACCCACCCACCCACCCATTCATCCATTTGTCCATCTGCCTGTACATCCATCTATCCATCCATCCATCCATCCATCCGTCTACCTATCTACCCATCCGACTATCAACAAGTTCACCTATCTACTCAATCTTCCTTCTAATAACTCAATCACACTTCCATCCATCCCATCCAATACATCTTACTCTGCTCATCCAACATCTCATCTATCCACCCATTCAACCATCTATCCAGCAATCTATCTATCCATTCATCAAGTTATCCATCCATCATTCATCTATATCCATCCATCATCTAGCAATTACCCCCAAATTCACCCTTCCACACATCTATACTTCCAATAGTTCAGTCACATATCCATCCATCTGATCATCCATCCATCATACATCTAGCCACAAATCTACCCACTCATCCATCTATCCATCCATGTACTCACCCATCTCTCCATCCATCCTTTTATCTACTCATCACTCATTCATCTACTCAATCATTCATTCATTCACCAGCATTCATTCAACAAACTAGTTCCTGGGGATACAGTTCTTTCCAGGAACCCCAGGCAGCTGGAGGAGACATACCCAGACACAAACAGCCCAATCCTCAGTGGTAAGGGCTGGAATAGAAAGAAAAACCTGATGGTGAGTAGTGAGAGTCAACCTGGAGGCCAAGGAGGGCTTCTCAGAGGAGGTGACCCTGAATCTGGATCCTGATGGATAGTGAGGAGTTTTCCAGGTAAAGGGAATGGCATGGTGGGCAGTTTCAGAAGGCCAGGAGAGTGTGGATAGTGTGGCCAGAAAGAGGAAGAGCCGGGCAGGCAGGAATGGTGAGTGGAGGTGGTATGGGAGGGGCCAAGCAATGAACCTCACCTCATGCAGACAGGTGTACTGGACATGGTATGGGGCCACCTTCTCCTCGCCTTTGATCTCCACACTGATGTGGAGCCGGATGGCACCCGACACAGCAGATTTGTCAGTTCGCTTGTCTGCAGGGCAGAAAAGGATGACAGCGTCAGAACTTCCCACTATAGTCGTGGGCAATTTTTTTTTTTTTGAGACGGAGTCTTGCTCTTGTCGCCCAGGTTAGAGTGCAGTGGGGCGATCTCGGCTCACCGCAACCTCCACCTCCTGGGTTCAAGCGATTCTCCTGTCTCAGCCTCCCGGGTAGCTGGAATTACAGGTGCCTGCCACCATGCCTGGATAATTTTTGTACTTTTGGTAGAGACGGGGTTTCACCATGTTTGCCAGGCTGGTCTCAAACTCCTGACCTCAGCTGATCCACCCGCCTCAGCCTCCCATAGTACTGGATTACAGGCATAAGCTACCGCGCCCGGCCAGCTGTGGGCAAATTTTTTTTTTTTTTTTTTTTTTTTTTGAGATCCGTCGTCCAGCTAATTTTTTATTTTTAGTAGAGACAGGGTTTCACCATGTTTGCCAGGCTGGTCTTGAACTCGTGACCTCGGGTGATCCGCTCTCCTTGGCCTCCCAAGGCAATTTTTAATAGATGCACGATTCTGTAGTCCTCCCAGACTTCCGGAAGCTAAGGGCTTGGTGTCTCTCTTCTGATTGGCTCCCTAGGCTTGAGTCTCTCCGCTTAGGCTAGAATTCCTTAAGCTCTGTCTCTCCCTTCAAACAAGGATCCCAGACCTTGCTTCCTCACTCAGATCAAGTTCCTGGGTAGGTGCCTCCCTCCTTAGACTAGCAGCCCTAGGCCCTGCTTCTTTCCCAGTCTGAGCTCCCAGGCCCTGCCTCCCCCATCAAATCATGCTCCCCAGAGACTATACATCTTAGACATGGTTCCTGGGTCTGTCCCTCTCTCCTCAGACTAGGACCCCTGGTCTTTTCTCCCGCCTCCCCCATCAGAATGGATAGCTAGATGTCCTCCAACCTAAGAGGTTCTGCTCACCTCTCTCAGGCTAGGTCCTTTCTAACCCCTCAGATTAGGCTCATACACTCTGCCTCCTCCATTAGATGGGACTCCCCAGATTCTACTCAACTTCTTTTTGAGACAGAGTCTCGCTCTGTCGCCCAGGCTGGAGTGCAGTGGTGCAATCTCGGTTCACTGCAAGCTCCGCCTCCCGGGTTCACGCCATTCTCCTGCCTCAGCCTCCTGAGTAGCTGGGACTACAGGCGCCCACCACCACGCCCGGCTAATTTTTTTGTAAGACGGGGTTTCACCGTGTTAGCCAGGATGGTCTCGATCTCCTGACCTCATGATCCGCCTGCCTCAGCCTCCCAAAGTGCTGGGATTACAGGCGTGAGCCACCGCGCCTGGCCTCAACTTCTTTACACAGGGTTCTTGGATCTGTAGCAGCCATCTCAGATTAGGATTCCCAAACAATACCTCCCTCTTTAGACTGGATTCTTTTCTTGTGGTGGGGGGTCGGGGGCACACAGAGTCTCGCTCCATCACCCAGACTGGAGTGCAGTGGCATGATCATAGCTCACTGCAGCTTCAACCTCCCAGGCACAAATGATGCTTCCACCTCAGCCTCCCAAGTGACTGGGACTACAGGCATGCATCACCACACCCAGCTATTTTTTTTTTTTTTTAATGGAGACAAAGGCCTTGCTGTGTTGCCCAGGCTGGTCTTGAACTCCTGGGCTCAAGTGATCCTCCCATCTCAGCCACCCAACCAATGTGTTGGGATTACAGGTGGGAGCCACCATGCCCAGCCTGGATTCCTTTTTTTTCTTCTTTTTTTTTGAGACGGAGTCTCCCTTTGTTGCCCAGGCTGGAGTGCATGGCTTGATCTCGGCTTACTGCAACTTCTGCCTCCTGGGTTCAAGCGATTGTCCTGCCTCAGCCTCCCCAGTAGCCGGGATTACAGGCGCGTGCCACCATGCCTGTCTAATTTTTGTTATTTTTAGTAGAGACAGGGTTTCGCCATGTTGGACAATCTGGTCTCAAACTCCTGACCTCAAGTGATCTGCCAGCCTCAGCCTCGCAAACTATTGGGATTATAGGTGTGAGACACTGCAACCGGCTATATTTGTTTTTTGAGAAAGGGTCTCTGTTCCCTGGGCTGGAGTGCAGCAGTACGATCACAGCTCGCTGCAGTCTTTACCTCTCAGGCTCAGGTGATCCTCCCACCTTAGCCTCCAGAGTAGCTGGGACCACAGGTGAGTATCACCCCGCCTAGCTAATTTTTGTATCTTTTATAGAGATGGGGTTTCACTATGTTGTCCAGGCTGGTCTCAAACTCCTGGACTCAAGTGACTGGCCACACCCAGCCTGGATTCTTTTTTTTTTTTTTTTTTTTTGTGAGAGCGAGTTTTGTTCTTGTTACCTAGGCTGGAGTGCCATGGCACGATCTCAGCTCACTGCAACCTCGTCTTCTTGGGTTCAAGCGATTCTCCTGCCTCAGCCTCCCGAGTAGCTGGGACTACAGGCACCCAACACCACGTCGGACTAATTTTTATATTTTTAGTGGAGACGGGGTTTCACTATGTTAGCCAGGCTGGTCTCGAACTGCTGATCCGCCTGCCTTAGCCTCCCAAAATGCTGGGATTACAGGTGTGAGCCACCATGCCTGGCCCCAGCCAGGATTCTTTTTTTTTTTTTTTTTTTTTTTTGAGGCGGAGTCTTCACTCTGTCGCCCAGGCTGGAGTGCAGTGGCGCGATCTCGGCTCACTGCAAGCTCCGCCTCCCGGGTCCGCGCCATTCTCCTGCCTCAGCCTCCCAAGTAGCTGGGACTACAGGCGCCCGCCACCGCGCCCGGCTAATTTTTTGTGTTTTAGTAGAGACAGGGTTTCACCGTGTTAGCCAGGATGGTCTCGATCTCCTGACCTCGTGATCCGCCCGCCTCGGCCTCCCAAAGTGCAGGGATTACAGGCGTGAGCCACCGCGCCCGGCCTCCAGCCAGGATTCTTAAAGCTCAATCTTCTTTCTTAGATTTGGTTCCTAGGTCTCTGTCTCTCCCCTCAGACTAGGATTCCCAGTTCTTGCTTCTTGCCTCCCCCATTAGACTAGGACATGGAGATTCTGTCCCCACCCTCCCTTCTAAGCTGAACTAAGAGGTTTCTGGGCTCTGCCCACCCTCCTGGCATGGGTGCTTCCTGCTCCCATCATATTGGGCTCCTAGACCCTGGATTCCCCATCAGATTATGGTCCTCGACCAAACTCCTCCTGAGAATGCATCTCTCCGCTCTTCATGGGCTCCAGTTCTGGCTGGATCCCTGGGACCCGTCCCCACCCCCTTCAGAACCCAGCTTCTCTCACCCAGGTTGTACCACACGTCCATCTCGCCGCTGAGCGTCCGCACCTCAATGATCGTCTGCCCCAGGAAATCATCAGATTCCCTCTTGAACCTCTGTTTCACGCGGGATTTGATGTCATCATCCTCGTCCCAGACGCGCACCTTGATGCGGTCGGAGGAATTGTGACATTCACTGTGGCAGGAGGAGGAGGCAGAGGCGGGGGTCAGGCGGCCAGTGTGAGTCCTATGCTTGGAGCCCTCTTTTGGCTGCCCCAGCAGGGTGCCCCACACGGGGCCAGGGACCTAGCCAGGCACTTACAAGTGGAAATTCTCCTCCCACACCGGGTTGAGGTTCCCATAGATGGTTTTTGTCCGTTTCTTGGTCTTCCCGACCTGGACAGTGACATAGGGGTCACTGGATCCCGTCTTGTCCTTTGCCTGCAAGCCCTGCGCGCAGACCACTGGAAGACACAGAGGGCATACACAGGTGTGCACTCTAGGAGCGAGGCATGCTGGGAACAGTCACTGCCACACGCTACAGGCCAATAATTGGGACGCCTGCAGCATGGCTGAAGAGCAATGGCAGGGCACGCTGGGCTTGCTAGAAAGGTTTTTTGTTTGTTTGTTTCTGAGACTGAGTTTTGCTTGTCACCCAGGCTGGAGTGCAACCTCTGCCTCCCAGGTTCAAGCAATTCTCCTGCGTCAGTCTCCCAAGTAGCTGGGATTACAGGCACGTGCCACCGCGTCCGGCTAATTTTTTTGCATTTTTAGTAGAGATGGGGTTTCACCATGTTGGCCAGGCCAGTTTCGAACTCCTGACCTCAGGTGATCCACCTGCCTCAGCCTCAGCCTCCCAAAGTGCAGGGAGGGAGCCCCCAACCCATGAAGGATGGGAAGGTGCCCCAGATGCCTCCCGCATGGGTAGGACCTCTCTCAGGTGTGAACTCTCTGAGGTCAGACACTCACAAGAACCCATTGTCCCCGATAGCTCCTGCTCATTAGCGCCCCCTGCAGGGTGCCTTCCCTTCCTAACTCACCACCCCAGTTCCATCCTGGGGTCACCCACTGGATAACCCATATACCCTGAAATCCTCATCCTGGGGTCTGTTTATGGGGAAACCCACATGAGGCTGGGTGTGGAGAAATGCCAGTATCCTCACCCCTGAGTGGGGTCACATTGAGCTGCATGCTCGATGTTGTCACCAATGGCCCCATGATGGGCTGAGCCCGTTGCCCATAGCATTGTCTGCTCAAGGCATCGCCTTCAGGACTCCTTCCATCCCTGTCTCAAGTCCTTGCCCCTCACCAGGACTTTCTGGGGTCACTTTCCAGATAAACTATGCACCCTCAATTCCTCTTCTTGGGGTCTCACTCTGGAAGGCACCATCCACGACGCACCCAGATACAGTGCCCTGAACAGACGTTTGGAGGCACGCATGTCCCCCTACATGCGTGCACAGGCGGAGATGGGATGGAATGCACGAGACTGAGTGCACGCTGCAAAGGAGAGGGACCTGGCCATGGGACAGGGCATGAGACAGGTCTCGGAGGGTGGAGAAGGAGGGGCCCCGTGGCGGCCCACGTCCCCTCACCGGTGATGCTGATCTTGGCGGACCACTTGGACGTGCCGTCCAGCACGCTCTGCTTGACCGCCTTCATCTGTTGCGTGTGCGCCGTCTTGGTCACCGCGAAGATCTCCTGGATGAGCTCGAAGATCTCGGGCTTGTTGCGCTCCCGGATCTTCATGCGGTCCTTGAGCACCATGATGATGTTCTGCGTCCGGTCCTCCGCCCCGTGCTTGGAGCTCTTCTCCGCAGCCCCTGAGGACGCCCGAGGCCGAGGCCGGTGCTGACCCCAGCGCCCCTGCCTAGTGGCTCCTCACCAAGGTGAGAGCTCCGCCCCCACTCATCAACTGCGGGAACTCAGATGTCACCCCCTGAAGCCGGTTTCCTACCTACTCTCTGTACACCCCACCCAGACCCTTCACCCTTTCACCTCCTCTCGGAGCCATGCTCCTCTGAGTCCCCATGTCCCTTCTCTGCCTCCCACCCCTTGGAGTCCTCACCCCTCTAAGGCCTCTTCCTTAAGCCCCCCCCCTCTGAGTCCCCCCCCCCTCTGCATCCCACCCCTTGGAGTCTCCTCCCCTTCTCTGAGTCCCACAACTGTGAGTCTCCGAGCCCCTCTCTGAGTCCTTGCCCCCTCTGAGTCCCACCCCTCTGAGTCCCCGCCCCTTCTCTGAGCCCCACCCCTCTGAGTCCCCGCCCCCTCTGAGTCCCACCCTTCTGAGTCCCGCTGCCTGTCTGAGCCCCACTCCTCTGAATCCCCTCCGCATCTCTGATCCCCACCCCTGTGAGTCCCCTCCACATTTCTGAGCCCCTATGAGTCCCCTCCACATTTCTGAGCCCCTGTGAGTCCCCTCCACATTTCTGAGCTCCTTCCTTCTCTGAGACCCCTCCCTTTCTCTTGGTCCCACCTCCTCTGAGTCCCCTCCCCCTTCCAACCCCCCTCCTGCACAGTCCTCTCGTAGTCTGAACCCCTTCCCTCTCTGAGCCCCTCTTCCTCTCAGAGCTACCCCTAGCCAACCCATTTTATCCAGGGGAGCTGCCTCTTCTCACTAAGCCCGTCCTTTGCACAACCTAGCTAGTCCCTGAGCCCTGCCCCACTCCTCTCTGACACCCTCCCCGTTTCTTTCCCCATCGCTCGACCCCCTAGCCCTGCCCCCAGAGAGTCTTGCCTCTTTAACCCCACCCCCAGTTCCTCCCCTGCCTCACGACGCCCCGCCCCTTGCCCCGCCCCATGGTGCCCTACCCATCGCCTTGCCCCTTCAGCCTTTCCCCGCCATGCAAGCTCGGGGGCTCCCCACGCCAACCCACGACCCTGCGTTCAGGCCCTGCGCTCACGCTGCAGGCAGTCGGCGTTGAGCAGGTCCTGGCACTTTTCGTGGCACTTGACACCACACTCCGTGCAGCGCATGCCCTGCCTCGCGATGCCCCACAGCAGCCCCTCGCACTCGTAGCAGTAGGTGGGCGTGGTGGCCGTCCACACTTCGAAGTTGTGTGGCGTCGTGCACGAGATGGGGTAGATTAAGGCTTGCAGGGTCTTCTTGTAAACGTGGTTTTTCTGCAGGAAGGGAGGGGATGCGGTTTGTAGGGGCTAACCTGGCGCTGTCCCTGTCCTCCCCAACTCCGCCCCAGCACTGAACGCGGTAAAGTTCCAGCCCCTCCCCTGCCTCCACGCTGTCGGAATCCCCGCTGCCTTCTGCCAGTCTGTGTCACACACACACCCCTCCTCTTCCCAGGGACCCACAGAGGCTTGGACAATTCCAGAGGCTCCCAGCACAGTCCATCCCTGACCCGGGCAAAAACGGGTGCCCCACGCACCAGCTCCTCGTTGTTCAACGTGCTGGAGGCCAAGGCCGAGGTGATGCCCGCTTTCCTGGACTGGACCAGGGACTAGGGAGGTCACAGAAGAGGGAGTCGGGGGTTGACATCCATGAGATTACCACCGGGAGAGTTCACAGCCACGGATGGGGCCAGCAGCCACATTTTGAAGCCACAACCGCAAATTGAAAACAGGTCACCGAGAGCATCCGGGCCAGACCCAACAAACAATTAGGAGGTGACAGAGGCTTTGAGTTGGAAGGGACCCTGGAAAGTGAGCAGCCCCACACCCCTGACTCACAGCATGCAACACAGTGGGACATGGCAAGGTTCCCCCAGAATCCATGAATTGGGGGCCTGTTAGAAGATCCCAGTGGGGGAATTTGGGGAGAAGACCCCAAGGGGCCCATGTCATCATCGCTCACCATGGCCTGAAGTGTCCATGCAGCACGTAGGGGTAGAAATCAGATTACATTAGTCTCACAGAATTCCTAGCTAGCCCCCAACCCCAGGTTGACCACGGGCAGTTCCACAGGTTGTGTACTGCAGGCCTGCTCTGCTCGGGGAGTAAAGGACGAGGGTGCTTACCAGGTCGCTCACGAGTGGGATAGGTTTCCTCTTGCGAATGTCTGGCATGCTGTCGATGATGATGAGACCACCTCCTGGGCTGTAAGACACAGAGGGACATTGAGGGCCCAGATGTCCCCATTCCTCACAGAGACATCACTCGAGCCCTGGAGAGAATACTCAACCTTCGCAGGTGTTAAAGGGTTGAATTGGGTCCGGCAAGAAAAAGAGATGTTGATGCCCTAACCCCCACTACCTCAGAAGGTGACTTTATTTGGAAACGGGGTTGTCGGAGATGAATTCGTTAAGATAAGGTCATACTGGAGGAGGGTAGATGCTTAATCTAATATGACTGGTGCCCTTAGAAGAAGAGATACATGGGGAGAAGGCGGCTGCATGACGGCTGAGGCAAGGAGTGACATATCTACAAACCAATACTCGGTGGCCAAGGATTTCAAGCAAACTAGAAGCTAGAAGAGGCAGGGGAGGAATTCTCTTCTACAGATTTCAGAGGGAGCGTGGCCCTACCAATGCCTTGATTTCAGACTTCTGGCCTCCAGAACTGCGAGAGAATACATTGCTGTGGTTTTAAGCCTCCCGGTTGTGGTACTTTGTGATAGCAGTCCTAAGAAATGGAGACACCAGGCCTCAACCTCCTCATCTGAAAAATGGGCAGATGATGTAGTTGCCCACCTTGAATGAAAACGTGAATTAGGCCGGGCGCGGTGGCTCAAGCCTGTAATCCCAGCACTTTGGGAGGCCGAGGCGGGCGGATTACGAGGCCAGGAGATCGAGACCATCCTGGCTAACATGGTGAAACCCCATCTCTACTAAAAAATACAAAAAAAAAAACTAGTCGGGCGAGGTGGCGGGCGCCTGTAGTCCCAGCTACTCAGGAGGCTGAAGCAGGAGAATGGCGTGAACCCGGGGGGTCGGAGCTTGCAGTGAGCGGAGATCGCGCCACTGCACTCCAGCCTGGGCGACAGAGCAAGACTCCGTCTCAAAAAAAAAAAAAAAACGTAAATTAAGGCAAATCTAAATAATATACTAAAATACAGATGAGGCCGGGTGTGGCGGCTCACGCCTATAATCCTAGAACTTTGGGAGGCCAAGGCAGGTGCATCACCTGAGGTTAGGAGTTTGAGAGCAACCTGACCAACATGGTGAAACCCCGTCTGTACTAAAAATACAAAAATTAGCTGGGCGTGGTGGCACGTGCCTGTAATCCCAGCTACTCAAGAGGCTGAGGCAGGAGAATTGCTTGAACCCCGGAGGCAGAGGTTGCAGTGAGTTGAGATTGTGCCACTGCACTCCAGCCTGGGTGACAGAGTGAGATTCTGTATCAAAAATAAAATAAAATAAAATAAAAAATAAATAAAAAATAAAACCTTTCTTGGCTCACTGCAACCTCCCCCTCCCAAGTATAAGCGATTCTCCTGCCTCAGCTCCCCAAATAGCTGGGATTACAGGTGCCCACCACCGTGCCTGGCTAATTTTTGTATTTTTAGTAAAAACAAGGTATCACCATGTTGGCCAGGCTGGTCTCAAACTCCTGACCTCAGGCAATCCGCCCACCTTGGCCTCTCAAAGCGCTGAGATTACAGGCGTCAGCCACCGTGCCCAGACTTCTTTTGAGACAAGATCTCATTCTGTCACCTAGGCTGGAGTGCAGTGGTGCAATCACGGCTCACTGTAGCCTCCACCTCCTGGGCTCCAGCAATCCTCCCACCTCAGCCTCCTGAGTAGCTGGGACCACAGGTGTACGCCACAACACCTAGTTATTTATTTATTTA
Organism: Theropithecus gelada; assembly: GCF_003255815.1. Lineage (NCBI taxonomy): Eukaryota > Metazoa > Chordata > Mammalia > Primates > Cercopithecidae > Theropithecus > Theropithecus gelada. The sequence continues at coordinate 17,891 of NW_020255470.1, forward strand.
TTTTTTAAGATGGAATCTCGCTCTGTCGCCCAGGCTGGAATGCAATGGCATGATCTTGGCTCACTGCAACCTCTGCCTCCTGGGTTCAGGCAATTCTCCTGTCTCAGCCTCCCAACTAGCTGGGATTACAGGTGCCCACCACCACACCTGACTAATTTTCTGTATTTTTAGTAGAGATGGGGTTTCACCATGTTGGCCAGGCTGGTCTCAAACTCCTGACCTTGGGTGATCCACCCGCCTCGGCCTCCCAAAGTGCTGGGATTACAGGCATGAGCCACTGCACCCGGCCCACATGCAGCTAATTAAAAAAAATTTTTTTTGTAGAGACGGGGGGGGTCTCACTATGTTGCCCAGGCTGGTCTTGAACTTCTAGCCTCAAGCGATTCTCCAGCCTCAGCCTCCCAAGTGGCTGGGGTTACAAGCATGCACCACGACACCTGGCTGATTTTTGTATTTTTTTTTTTTTTTTTTTGAGGCGGAGTCTGGCGCTGTGTCACCCAGGCTGGAGTGCAGTGGCGCGATCTCGGCTCACTGCAAGCTCCGCCTCCCTGCCATTCTCCTGAGGCAGGAGAATGGTTCACGCCATTCTCCTGCCTCAGCCTCTGGAGTAGCTGGGACTACAGGCGCCCGCCACCACGCCCGGCTAGTTTTTTGTATTTTTAGTAGAGACGAGGTTTCACCATGTTAGCCAGGATGGTCTCGATCTCCTGACCTCGTGATCCACCCGCCTCGGCCTCCCAAAGTGCTGGGATTACAGGCTTGAGCCACCGCGCCCGGCCGATTTTTGTATTTTTTAGTAGAGACGGGGTTTCACCATGTTGGCTTGGCTGGTCTTTTTTTTTTTTTTTTTTTTTTTTGGAGACGGAGTCTCGCTCTGTTGCCCAGGCTGGAGTGCAGTGGCGCGATCTCGGCCCACTGCAAGCTCTGCCTCCTGGGTTCACACTATTCTCCTGTCTCAGTCTCCCAAGTAGCTGGGACTACAGGCACCCGCCACCATGCTCGGCTAATTTTTTGTATTTTTAGTAGAGACGGGGTTTCACCGTGTTAGCCAGGATGGTGTCGATCTCCTGACCTCATGATCCGCCCACCTCAGCCTCCCAAAGTGCTGGGATTACAGGGGTGAGCCACCGTGCCCGGCCGGCCTGGCTGGTCTTGAACTCCTGACGTCAGGCTTCAGGAGTTCAGCCTCCCAAAGTGTTGGATTACAGGCGTGAGCCACCACGCCTGGCCCCAAAATGTTTTCATTGGCCAATGAGATAGGTGCCTGCAGCCAACGATTCCAGACAAGCCCTGCAGGGCTATTCAACCTACAAAGCTTTTTGCAGGAGCCACCTGAGGCTTTGAGACTCCTAAACCACATCTTTTCGGTCTCTACTAAAAATACAAAAAACTAGCCGGGCGTGGTGGCGGGCGCCTGTAGTCCCAGCTACTCGGAGGCTGAGGCAGCAGAATGGCGTAAACCCAGGAGGCGGAGCTTGCAGTGAGCCGAGATGGCGCCACTGCACTCCAGCCTGGGCGACACAGCGAGACTCCGTCTCAAAAAAAAAAAAAACAAAAAAAAACCACATCTTTTCTCGGCAGCCTCCCCCTGTCTGACAGGTTTCTTCTGAGAGCACATCCTTCATAAATCACGTGCACAGGAATCCCCATTTCAGGCCCTGCATCCAAGGCTCTCAAGCTGGGGCACCTGCTCATTTATTAAGCAATCCCAGTTGCTGTCTCCCTGCCTGTTTGCCAAGGACGTACAAGGAAGGTCACTATCGTGCTGCTATTTTAAAACCTGAGCATATTTTTAAAATATCTTGTGCATCCTCTCACCTGAAAATCCATAACATAAGAGGTTAGATGTGACCACATGCTCCAATGAAGACTAAACAACTATCTTTAATTAAAGAGCCCACAACTGTAGCAATCATCAAAGAGATTTAAAAATAGAAATCAAAGCAAAAATTTTGCTCCGGGATTACAAATGTATAGTGTATATTTCCCAATAATGTCTAGTCCTAATAGTATCTGCTTTATCTTACATTTATTTACCTATGTATTTGTTTGTTTATTTTTGAGACAGCATCCCGCTCTGTCACCCAGGTTGGAGTGCAGTGGTGCGATCTCGGCTCACTGTAACCTCTGCCTCTTGGGTTCAAGTAATTCTCTTGCCTCAGCCTCCCGTGTAGCTGGGATGACAGGTGCCTGTCACCACGCCCAGCTAATTTTTGTATTTTTAGTAGAGACAGGGTTTCACCATATTGGCCAGGCTGGTTTTGAACTCCTGACCTCAAATGATCCTCCTGCCTCGGCCTCCCAAAGTGCTAGGATTACAGGCACGAGCCACTGCACCCGGCCCTATCGTCAAAGATTACTGTCTTTTGCGTCTACGTGTGGTTGTGTACCTTATGAAAGTGACATATTTTGCCCAAGCTCAATTTGTCCTCTGTCTAAATGGAACCCCTCCCCATCCTCTCTGGGCTGAGGCTCAGGCGCAAACCAGCTTTGGGCTCGGGGTTCAAATCTTCCACCCACAGCTCACAGTTCCAATACTTACCCGCCTTTGAACCATAGCGATTTGGACATTTCTCCTTCACCCCGGGCCTGCAGGACAGACAAACAGATATGGTCAGTGTGGCTGTCCCTCCCCTTCCCAGAGCAGGCTCCACACCCACTTCTGACTCCCCTCTGGGCTGGGAGTCAGATGGCCTGGGTCCTAGTCCTGGCTGAGTGATTTTAGGAAGTTCCCTGGCTATCTCTGGGCCTTACTTTGTCCATCTGTAAGATGGGCTGGGGGAGAAAGAAGCTCCCTTTTTTCAACCACCTCAATGGACCTGTCTCTTCATTGCTTATTCCCTAAACCCCCTACAGTCTCACTTGTTCATCTGCTCTCTGGCCCCGGGCCCTTTCCAGGAGTTGTGACTTCAGCTTGTACCTCTTTCCACCTTCTGCAGCCAACCAGCCTCTATTTATCATTCAGGTCTCAGCATAGAACCGGGATCTATGCCCCCTACCTTCCCTCCATCTTGTAACTAAAGGGTTAACATGGGGGAGTCCTATGAGGAAGACAGGCAGTACTCTTCTGTTCTGAAATATTGAGGGTGTGTTTGGTTTTTTTAAAGACAGGGTCTTGCTATATTGCCCAGACTGGTCTTGAACTGCCGGCCTCATATATCTTCCTGCTTCAGCCTCCTGAGTAGCTGGGACTACACGCATGAGCCACCACACTCAGCTCCCGAAATATTTTTGAGATGGAGTTTCCCTTTTGTTGCCTAGGCTGGAGTGCAGTGGTGCAATCTCAGCTCACTGCAACCTCTGCCTCCTGGGTTCCAGCGATTCTCCTGCCTCAGCCTCCCTAGTAGCTGGGATTACAGGCGCCCACCACCACGCCCAGCTAATTTTTTTGTATTTTTAGTAGAGATGGGGTTTCACTATGTTGGCCAGGCTGGTCTTGAACCCCTGACCTCAGGCGATCCACCCACCTCAGCCTCCCAAAGTGCTGGGATCACAGGCGTGAGCCACCATGCCCAGCTCTGAATTTTTTTTTTTTTTTTTTTTTCTTTTAGAGATGAGGTCTCACTACGTTGCCCAGGCTGGTCTCAAACTCCTGAGTTCAGGTGATCCTCCCGTCTCAACCTCCCAAATTGCTGGGATTACAGGCGTGAGCTCCTGAAATATTGTTGAAATATTTTGGATGTCACTTTTCCTTAAGTGTCATCTCCTCCAGGGAGTTTTCCTGATTGCCTTGGATTAGTTTTATACTTTTCCTATGAAACCCAGAGAGCCCTCCATGTGTCTTTTTCTTGTCATATTACTAGTTCCATAGTTTGTTTTTCTTGTATATCACATAGTTCCAATAGTAGCTGCTATTGTTTCAATTTAATTTCTTGACGTAGTGAAAGTTATCCAATAGCCTTTTCACTGTGTACTCTTCCATCTGTCTCATTTAGAACCATATGTATGTATCGCTGAGTCAAAAAATAGATTTCTATTTTAAAACTGATGAGAAATTTCCTTTGGTATTTTTGTGGCTCTGATATTTGATGGTCTAAACCTCTGGAAGCCTGTTTAGAATCTCCTCCTGCCAATCCTACTGCAGTTTGGAGGGTAACCCTGGAGAGCAACACAGCTGTCCCCAGCCCAGGGTGAGCTGAATGAAAGAATAAATCAATGGCCTCAATCCTGCTGCCCATCTGAACAGTCACCTTGACCCTGATGCTAATTCCTTCCCTTGATTCCTACTCCCCTACTGACCCGGCCCCAGAGTTTTCCCTAACCCTGACGATGACTTCCAATTTGACCCTAAGCACTGACCCCTTTGCCTAACACCAATTCTAACCCTGACCTCTGATCTTTGATAGCTGAACTAACCCTGACCTTGATCCCTAACCATGACTTCAGCCCTGTTTCAGCCTCAGTTTTCTCTCCTCCCTCTTGACTAAGAAACCCCAGGCTGACACTGGGGAGGAGGTTGGGCTGGGGATGGGTGGGACCAGACTTGGTGTGGGGTTTGAGAGTGAGCATAGCCAGGCTAGTGTGGACAGGTCATGGGGATACCCTGGGCTGTGTGCGTGCGTAGCTAAGGAAGGGTCAGGGTGGGTGTTGCATGGGCACAGTGTGCGGACTGCACTAGGCATACCCAGGCTAGGCTTGGGTGCAGGTGGGGTGTTGGGCGTGGCCAATTTAGGTGTGGGTGTGGCCAAACCATGTGTGGGCATGGCATTGGGCATGGCCTGGCTGAGTGTGGCAGGGGCATGGCTGGGCGTGTCACTCACCTCCTGCAGCTGCATCCGCACCTTGTTGAAGGCACGCAGCCAGTTGGCCTTGGCCCTGGACATGGAGTCCTGCCCCTCCTGGCCTTCCTCATCCTCTCTCGGCCTGAAACTGAGGCAGGGAACGCTATGAGGCTCCGGGCTGGCTCTCCATGACTCCTGACCTTCCCTCGACCCTCCAGCTGTGAAAGTGATGCGCGGCTCCCCATGGTATCTCTGACCCCTCAAAGACATGGGGACCCACCTGTGTCCCCTGGCCCACCTCGGTGCCCCTCACCCCTTCCCACACACCCAACGCTTCTCTGACACTTCACTGTTCCCCAGCTTCCTTTTCACCAGCCCAGTCCCTCTGGCGCCCCATTTGCCCAGGATCTTGACCTCCCTGAGCCCAGCAACCCCTAAGGTCACAACCTCTAAGACCCCTTCATGACGCCCCTGAACCCTCTTTGACCCCTGTACTCTGCTCTGTCACCTCTGATCCCTTTAAGAAACCCAAGGGCCTGTGACAACTTCAGCCCTGGCAACTGCCCAGGTTCACACTGACCCCGTCACAGCCCTATTGACCCTGTGACCTTCTGGCAGCCCCTCTGGCCCCTTGGTCCCCTCCTGTTACCTCTCCTCGGCCTTGGGGGGCTCAGCCTCAGCGATCTGCTCAGCTGCAGGCACCTCCTCGGGTGTGGCTGGCTTGGGGGCCACCTTGGCCGTGTCGGGGGCCTCGGTGGGTGCCAATGGGGCCTTGTCCTCCTTCCCTGGGGCAGCTGGCGGGAGGCTGATGCGTTTGAAGTCTTTGGGCTCAGCCACAGCCACCTCTTCACGCTGGGCATAGCTGCCCAAATCGTCAGGCACCTCCTCCTCCTCCTCCAGCTCCTCCTCGTCTTCAGGCAGCTCCTCCTCCTCCAGGAAGTCCTCCAGGTCCTCCTCCAGCTCCTCCTCATCCTGGTCCCAGCGAGGTGAGTCTTTGTGATAGCTGACCGAGCTGTGGCAGGAGTGGTAGGAGTCCCGGTCCCGCTCGTCCTCCATCTCGGAGCCCTGCAGGCTGTGCTCGTCGGGGTCGAAGTCCTCACTCAGCTGAGAGCTTCCCTGGCTCAGCTCCGCTGAGGAGGCGTAGCGGCTGCTACCCGTGGGGCTGTGGGGATGAAACAGGGTTCAGGCACCGGAGTACCGAGTCACTGCCCACCTGAGCCCCAGTCACACAGGCATTGACTCATCACCGATTAAGCACCTACTCTGTGCCACGTCCTGCTCTAGGGGTCAGAAAACACAGCCATGATCAGAAAAAATAAAAATTCCCCCTTTTGGCCGGGCACAGTGGCTCACGCCTGGAATCCCAGCACTTAGGGAGGCTGAGGTGGGCAGATCACCTGAGGTCAGGAGTTCAAGACCAGCGTGGCCAACATGGTGAAACCCTGTCTCTATTAAAAATACAAAAAATTAGCTGGGCGTGGTGGCGTATGCCTGTAATCCCAGCTACTCGGGAGGCTGAGGCAGAAGAATCACTTGAACCCGGGAGGCGGAGGTTGCAGTGAGCTGGGATCATGCCATTGCACTCCAGCCTGGGCAACAACAGTGAAACTCCATCTCAAAAAAAAAAAAAAAAAAAAAAAAAAAAAAAAAAAATCCCCGCTTTTGTGGCATTTTCGGTCTATGGAAGACAGGCAATTGACTGTGCTGGGAACTCAGGGTCAGCGCCATCACCACAGCCCTGCAGCATGTCTCCTGGCCTCCACCTCGAAAAAGTATAGGAAATGCATTCACTTCCCTGTACCCTCGGCCCCACCCCAGGCCAGCCTCGGCTGTCTCTACCAGATGCTGTCCCCACAGTTCCTGCTTCCCTTGGAAGCCACAGGGAGTCGTAAATCCAATCACCTCCCTCCCCTGCTCTAAATCCTACCATGGCTCCCTAGTGCCTTGCAATAAAATCTGTGCTAGCCCTGTGTGGCCCATACCCTCCAAACTCCCCCTGCATACCTCCCTCCACTTCTCCCCACCTCCTCCATTCCAGCCACACCGGCCACCTCATTGTCTCTCCAACACCATAAACCTGTGTACTTGCCATGGTCTCTTCCTTGTCTGCTTTATCTAGAAAACTCCTACCCATCCTCTGGTACCCACTGAAACATCACTTACTCGTGCGAATGCCCCCCACTCTCTGGCCAGGTCAGGCCTTCGGTTATATGCTGCTTATATGAACCCAGGATCGTGCTCAGCATCAACAGGAATATCTGTCTGTCTAAGTGCAGGCAGGGGAACATAGAGGCTGCCACTCAGCCCTCTTCTAATCATTCACTTAGTCACTCAACAAACCTTATCATCTCCTGATTAGATACCTCCTCCAATCTTAGTGCCTGGGACCCTCTTCCCTGGCCAGCCTCAGGGATGCTAGAGGAATAAAAAGGGGTTCAACACCAGCCCGGGCAATGGAACAAGACCCCCATCTCTACAAAAAAATAAAAATAAATTAGCTTGGTGTGGTGGCCTGTGCCTGTAGTCCCAGCTACTGGGGAGGCTGAGGTGGGAGGATCGCTTGAGCCCAGGAGTTCAAGGCTGCATTAAGTCACGATGGTGCCACTGCACTCCAGCCACCATGCCTGGCTGTGTAGAATTTTCTTGCAAGCTTTTGGGTAAAGAAAGAGGCTGGGCCGGGCGCGGTGGCTCAAGCCTGTAATCCCAGCACTTTGGGAGGCCGAGACGGGCGGATCACGAGGTCAGGAGATCGAGACTATCCTGGCTAACACGGTGAAACTCCGTCTCTACTGAAAAATACAAAAAACTAGCCGGGCGAGGTGGCGGGTGCCTGTAGTCCCAGTTACTCGGGAGGCTGAGGCAGGAGAATGGCTTAAACTTGGGAGGCGGAGCTTGCAGTGAGCTGAGATCCGGCCACTGCACTCCAGCCTGGGTGACAGAGCCAGACTCCGTCTCAAAAAAAATAAAATAAAATAAAATACAAAAATAAAAAAAAAGAAAGAGGCTGGGTGCAGTGGTTCACCCCTGTAATCCTAGCACTTTGGGAGGCCGAGGTGGGTGGATCACTTGAGGTCAGGAGTTTGAGACCAGCCTGACCAACATGGTGAAACCTTGTCTCTACTAAAAGTACAAAAATTAGCCGGGCTTGGTGGTGGCGTGTGCCTGTAATCGGGAGGTGAGGCAGGAGAATCGCTTGAACCTGGGTGGCGGAGGTTGCAGTGAGTCGAGATGGTGCCACTGCACTCCAGCCTGGGTGACAGAGCAAGACTCCGTCTTGAAAAAAAAAAGGAAAAGAAAAAAAGGGCTCATTCCCACAAGAAAATGTGAATTCTGCCCTCCTGGAACTCCACCTCCAGCTCCGTCCAGCCCCCAACCTCTCTCTCCACTCCAGGAGACACAGCAGGACCCTCATACACGTGCACACTACACTCCACGGCACCTACCTGAGGGCCTGCGGCTCAGAGAACTCCTCATAACTGTGCATGGAGTCACTGTAGGATTCCCGGGAACCCAGGGGTGGTGGGCGAACAGAATACTGGTGGACTGAGGCGTTGGGTTGCGAAGTAGTGTAATAGGGCGGCGGGATGCTGTTGCTCGTTTCACTGCGGTAGTCACTGTCGCGATCATCCACTGCACTGTCGGGGTCATCGTCTGGAAGAGAGAGGAGGTATGGGAAGAGGGTGAGGAAGAAAGAGTGCACATGATGGCGGCCAATATAGTTTCCCAGACTTAGGGTGCTGCTACTGAAGAAGAGAATTTTTTACTAGTATGGATAAAGAATTGTGGGTCATGTTAATAGAGATTTAGGCTTCAGAACAAGGGAGGTGAAAACCCTACTTTGCTTTATGTGGGTCAAATTGGACCTACAGTCTAGGTGCTAGTGTAGGTTCTCCAAGGTCAAGAAAACAGGGACAAAATAGAGGGCATCTTTCAGCTCAAATGTGAGGAACAACTTTGTTCAAGGTCAGGATCTCTGAAAATGAGATGGGATTTTTTCCGCTGGACAGTTAGTTTCCATAACAGGAGTCACACAAACAGGAGGAAGTTGGAGGAAGATCAGGAGTTCAAGGTGGAGGGAATGCCCTTTAACCCTTAGAGATTTCCTGATATCTGAGGGTGAGGACCCCAGACCTGAACTTACATGTACAAGAACTAAGAAGATGCTGAGACATGGTTCTGTCTGTTTCAAAAAGGATTAGATTCTTAGCTTGGCAAAACCACCACACACTCAGAATCTATTGCTAAAATGGAATATGGTAGAGTTGCCAAACTTCATGTTTAATAAGAACTAAAAGATATTTTGGTTTAGTTTGGTTTCCTTAGAAAAAAGAACAGTTTGTTTTCTAAATCCTAAAAAAAAAAATTCCAATTCTAAAAGCCACATGTCTGGGTGGTGGCATAATTGGGGATTGTACATTTTCTTCTTTATTCTTTGCTGTACCTTCTGAAAAAAAAGATTTCAATAATGCAATCTTTTAAATTTTTTTAATTAAAAAGAATGATAAAAGTAAAGCAAAGGCTGGGCACAGTGGCTCACACCTGAAATCCCAGCACTTTGAGAGGCCAAGGCGGGCAGATTACCTGAGGCCAGGAGTTTGAGACCAGCCTGGGCAACATACCAAAACCCTGTCTCTACTAAAAATACAAAAATTGGCCGGGCGCGGTGGCTCAAGCCTGTAATCCCAGCACTTTGGGAGGCCGAGATGGGCGGATCACGAGGTCAGGAGATCGAGACCATGCTGGCTAACACGGTGAAACCCCGTCTCTACTAAAAAATACAAAAAATTAGCCGGGCGAGGTGGCGGGCGCCTGTGGTCCCAGCTACTCGGGAGGCTGAGGCGGGAGAATGGTGTGAACCCAGGAGGCGGAGCTTGCAGTGAGCTGAGATCCGGCCACTGCACTCCAGCCTGGGCGACAGAGCCAGACTCTGTCTCAAAAAAAATAAAAATAAAAATAAAAATAAAAAATAAAAAAATAAAAATACAAAAATTAGCCGGGTGTGGTGGCAGGTGCCTGTAATCCCAATTCCTTGGGAGGATGAGGCAGGAGAATCTTTTGAACCCAGGAGGCGGAGGCTGCCACAAGCCAAGATCACACCTCTGCACTCCAGGCTGGGTGACACAGAGCCTGTCTCCAAAAAACAAAATAAAATAAAAGTAAAGTAAAATGTAGTCCATGGGCCAGGTGCAGTGGCTCATGCCTGTAATCTCAGCACTTTGGGAGGCCAAGGCAGGAGGATCACTTGAGCCCAGGAGTTCAAGATCAGCCTGGGCAACAGCAAGACCCCATCTTTTTTTTTTTTTTTTTTTTTTTTTTTTTGAGACAGAGTCTCACTCTGTTGCCCAGGCTGGAGTGCAGTGGCACAAGCTCCGCTCACTGCAAGCTCTCCTGCCTCAGCCTCCAGAATAGCTGGGACTACAGGCGCCTGCCACCACGTCCGGCTAATTTTTTGTATTTTTAGTAGAGACAGGGTTTCACTGTGTTAGCCAGGATGGAGTAAGACCCCATCTCTTTAAAAAATTTAAAAATTAGCTGGGTGTGGTGGTGGGCGCTTGTAGTCCCAGCTATTTGGGAGGCTACGGCAAGAGCATTGCTTGAGCCCAGGAGATCGAGGTAGCAGTGAACTACGATTACGCCACTGCACTGCAGTCTGGGCGACAGAATGAGACCCTGTATCAAAAAAAAAAAAAAAAAAAAAAAAAGTAGTCCATGAAGAAAACATGAGAAGTATGGGGTAGGGGAAGAGGATGTGAAAAAATGAAGAAACGCCCAGACCCCAAAGTCTCAGAGCAATGAGTGAAACCTTCAGACTTTTGCTGTATTCATCCATTCATTTAGACAGAGTCTCTCTCACTTGGGCTGGAGTGCAGTGGCGCTTTCATAGCTCACTGAAGCCTCGACCTCCTGGGCTCAAGAGATCCTCCCACCTCAGACTACAGAGTACCTGGGACCACAGGTATGCACCACCACGCCCAGCTAATTTTATTTACTTATTATTTTGTAGAGATGGGATCTTGCTATATTGCCCAGGCTGATCTTGAACTCCTGGGCTCAAGCAATCTTCCCGCCTCAGCCTCCCAAAGTGCTGGGATTACAGGCATGAGCCACCTTGGCCGGCCAGCATTCTTTCTACCCAATTGTCCTTGACCGGGCTGAGATGTTTCCAGCCAAATTGCATGAGGCTGTGCACATGTTCACCCAGTTTTTTTTTTTTTTTTTTTTTCCCCTGACAAATTATCTGCTTATGAAGGGTAAATTACTTTGAATTGAATTCTTTTTGCTTTTGCCCAGGCTCTGCTTTCTACTAAGTAGCTCTTGACCAAATTGCCTGCTTCTGGCTATTTTCAACCACTTTTGTTTTGACCCAATGGTCTGTTTTTAGCTCAATTGTCTTTCCTTTTTGACCCAATTATCTATCAGCTTTAGCTGCATTGGTGTTTTGTTCTGTTTGTTTGGTTTTTGGGTTTGTTTTTTTTTTTTTTTTTTTTGAGGGGGTCTCTCTCTCTGTCC
>NW_020255470.1:29221-39286 GCF_003255815.1 Theropithecus gelada
CTCCCAAAGTGCTGGAATTACAGGCGTGAGCCACCGCGCCCGGCCAAGGGTTTTTTTTTTAAGAAGGAGTCTCGCCGGGCGCGGTGGCTCACGCCTGTAATCCCAGCACTTTGGGAGGCCGAGGCGGGCGGATCACAAGGTCAGGAGATCGAGACCACGGTGAAACCTCGTCTCTACTAAAAATACAAAAAATTAGCCGGGCGCGGTTGTGGGCGCCTGTAGTCCCAGCTACTCGGGAGGCTGAGGCAGGAGAATGGCGGGAACCCGGGAGGCGGAGCTTGCAGTGAGCTGAGATCCGGCCACTGCACTCCAGCCTGGGCGACAGAGCGAGACTCCGTCTCAAAAAAAAAAAAAAAAAAAAGAAGGAGTCTCGCTCTGTCACCCAGGCTAGAGTACAATGATGCAATCTCAGCTCACTGCAGCCTCCACCTCCCAGGTTCAAATGATTCTCCTGACTCAGCCTCCCGAGTAGCTGGGATTACAGGCACGCACCACCATGCCTGGCTAATTTTTGTATTTTTAGTAGTGACGAGGTTTCATCATGTTGGCCAGGCTGGTGTCAAACTCCTGACCTCAAGTGATCTGCCTACCTCGGCCTCCCAAAGTGCTGGGATTACGGTGTGAGCTGCCGCGCCTGGCCTGTCTTTGCTTTTGACCATACTGTTCGTTTGTGGCAAGTTGGTTGTTATCCAGCTTGTCCTGTCTGCCAAGCATTCATTTTGGCGGAATTGATTTATTTATCTATTTATTTATTTATTTTAATATATTTATTTTTTAGAAATGGGGTCTCACACTGTTGCCCAGGCTGAAGTGCAGTGGCACAATGATGGCTCATTGTACCCTTGACCTCCTGGGCTCAAGCAATCCTCGCGCCTCAGCCTCCTGAATAGCTGGGACTACAGGGGTGTACCACCACACCTGGCCTTTTTTTTTTTTTTTTTTTGTAGAAGTGGGGTCTTGCTGTGTTGCCCGGGCTGATTTCAAACTTTGGGGCTCAAGCAATCCTCCCGCCTCAGCCTCCCAAAGTGTTGGAATTGTAGGTGTAAGCCACTGTGGCTGGCCTAAATTGACTTTTTTTTTTTTTTTTTGAGTTGGAGTCTCGCTCTGTCACCCAGGCTGGAGTGCAGTGGTGCGATCTCAGCTCAGATCACGATCTGACCTCGTGATCCGCCCACCTCGGCCTCCCAAAGTGCCGGGATTACAGGCGTGAGCCACCGTACCCGGCCCTAAATTGATTTTTAACCAACTTGTTTTTGATAAATGGTGTACCAAAGTGTTTGTCAACAGTTTCACTGGTCCTGGAGATAGGTTTGTCCACCAGGATATAAGGAAGGAGTGAAGGACTTCCCAGTTGGTGCAGAAAAGAGAAGGAGGCAGATTTATCCTCAGAATAGAGGACTGGCCAGGCATGGTAACTCACACCTGTAATCCCAGCACTTTGGGAGGCCGAGACAGGAGGATTGCTTGAGGTCAGGAGTTCAAGACCAGCCTGGCCAACATGGTGAAACCCCATCTCTACTAAAAATACAAAAATTAGCCAGGCATAGTGGTATGCACCTGTAATCCCAGCTACTCAGGAGCTGAGGCAGGAGAATTGCTTGAACCTGGGAGGTGGAGGTTGCAGTGAGCAGAGATCGCACCACTGTACTCCAGTCTGGGTGACAGAGCGAGACTCCATCTCAAAAAAAAAAAAAAAAAAGAGAATAGAGGACTGGGTCTCTCTAGAAGAGGCAGGGTATGGGAGAAAGGGAGCAACTCCTTAGGGCACGGGTCTGGTCTGTGGCCTGTTAGGAGCTGGGCCGCACAGCAGGAGGTGGGCGGCGGTTAGGTGAGTGAGTGAAGTTTCATCTGTATTTATAGTTGCTCCCCATCACTCACATTACTGCCTGAGTTCCGCCTCCTGTCAGATCAGTGGTGGCATTAGATTCTCACAGGAGGCCGGGCGCAGTGGCTCAAACTTGTAATCCCAGCCCTTTGGGAGGCCAAGGTGGGTGGATCACCTGAAGTCGAGAGTTCACAACCAGCCTGGCCAACATGGTGAAACCCCATCTCTATTAAAAATACAAAAAATTGGCCAGGAGCGGTGGCTCAAGCCTGTAATCCCAGCACTTTGGGAGGCCGAGACGGGCGGATCACGAGGTCAGGAGATCGAGACCATCCTGGCTAACCCGGGGAAACCCCATCTCTACTAAAAAATACAAAAAAAAAAAAAAACTAGCCGGGTGAGGTGGCGGGCGCCTGTAGTCCCAGCTACTTGGGAGGCTGAGGCAGGAGAATGGTGTGAACCCGGGAGGCGGAGCTTGCAGTGAGCCGAGATCGTGCCACTGCCCTCCAGGCTGGGTGACAGAGTGAGACTCCATCTCAATAAAAAAAAAAGAAAAAGAAAAAGAAAAAGAAAAATGAACATTAAATTTAGGGAGGGCGTGGCTTGCCTTCTTCCCTGGGACAGCAAATGAAGATGGAAGGTAAGGTGTGAGTATGGGCGGAGCCTAAGGGGTTGGTGAGGTCTCCGCGTGAGTGACACTGGACCCATTTCCAAGCGGAGAAGGAAGATAGGAAGACCAAAAGGCAGGGGATACAGGAGAGGAGGTGAGGGGATACAGGGGGAGTGGCGGGAGGAGGCCACAGCACCCAGCTGGACACAGGCAGGTTGTCGGTCTAAATGTCCACTCCTCCAGGCTGAACCCCCCCACCCCAACGATGGTGCCCACTCCCCAGCAGACAGCGGGCCTCCCAAGACAGGCACTAACGAACAGGGTACAGGAAAGCTTGAAAGGGGTCTCGCCAAGCCCTCTGGCCCCCATGTGCTGGTCACAGGCTCCCTGCTTCCCTGTGTGATAGTGGGGAGGGGCCTTGGGATCACCAAGGTGTCCACCTTCCCATGGGCCTCCCAGAACATCAATCAGGCTGAGTACTTACTGTGCTGCTCACCCCAGCCAAAATAATTCCAGTTGCCTACAAAGAGAAGGGGAGAAATAATAAAAGGGAGCAGACAAAGGGGTGGGTGTAGGAAGCGGGCCCCCCCTGCGGTCCTCCTCACTCTCCGCATCTGCTCCCCCCACCCCAAGAGCCGCTCTTGTCCTGAGTACCTTTCCTTTTTTTTTTTTTTTTTTTTTGTTGAGACAGAGTCTCGCTTTGTCGCCCAGACTGGAGTGCAGTGGCCGGATCTCAGCTCACTGCAAGCTCCGCCTCCCGGGTTCACGCCATTCTCCTGCCTCAGCCTCCCGAGTAGCTGGGACTACAGATGCCCGCCACCTCGCCCGGCTAGGTTTTTGTATTTTTTAGTAGAGACGGGGTTTCACCGTGTTAGCCAGGATGGTCTCGATCTCCTGACCTCGTGATCCGCCCGTCTCGGCCTCCCAAAGTGCTGGGATTACAGGCTTGAGCCACCGCGCCCGGCCCTGTCCTGAGTACCTTTCCTAAGTATCACTTTCATTGCTGACACTTGCTGTGTCTCTGCTCTCCACCTTGGGAGGAAGGTGGGATATCCCTGTTTGTTTATTTTTTTCTTTTCTTTAATTTTTTTTGTTTTTTGAAACAGGGTCTCACTCTGTCATCCAGCCTGGAGTGGAGTGGTGCAATCATGGCTCACTGCAGCCTCCAATTCCCAAGCTCAAGTGATCCTCCCACCTCAGCCTCCCGAGTAGCTGGGATTACAGGCACCCACCACCATGTTCAGCTAATGTTTTGGTTCTTGGTGGTTTTTCTTTTTGTTTTTTTGTGTAGAGATGGAGTCTTGCTATGTTGGCCAGGGTGGTCTCAAACACCTGGTCTCATGTGAGGCCGAGTAGCTGTGATTTACAGGCATGAGCCACTGAGCCTGGCTCAGTTTTCAATGAGAGGAAAGGCTCAGTCAGGAAGTAACAAAGTGGGTATCTGGGCCCAGGGTTTTCTGACTATGAAGTCTGGGGTTAACAGTCTCCCAGTCTCCACCCTTTTCCTCTACCAGCTCTTGGATAAGGAAAGACACACTAAATTGGAAACCCTAAGGTTTAAAACACCTCTGTTGGGTGGTCTGCTCATTTTACGGGTGAAACTATGAGGCTCAGAGAGATGCAGTGAGCAGCCAAAAGTCACACAGCCTCTGAGCATCAGGGCCAGGGCGAGAACCCCTTTGCCTATCATGTGCAGTACCTGGCACTTCAGAAAAATGTCCTGGACCAGAATCCTGGCTCCTCTGACCATTGACTGCTTCCTCTGGGAAATGGGGGTGACAAAATACGCCCAGGGAGGACTTGTGGGTAAATACTGAGTGGTGGTCTCCACTTCCCAAATCGAACTTGCCCCTGGCTCTAGTCCATCTGCCCAGGGACTCTCTGCCATTGCCTTCCCACTTCCACTCTGCCTGGCCCCACCCCCACTGCAACCTCTCAATGACCCCATTCACCCAGAGGGGGTTTGTAATTCCTTCCGGGCAGTGATGACTCCTCCCTGGCCAGGGAAGCCAAGGAACTTTCTCAATATCACACCCCAAGTTAGTGTAGAAACAGGATACTCCAGCTGGAGTTCCCCAAGCCCCCCTCAACCCCACCTCCATTACCACCCTCCTGGACACATGGTGGGGGAGACACAGATACGGGGAAAGCTGTGAGAGGGGAAAAAAGGAAGATGGAAAAGCAAATGGAAAGGGGTTAGGCACGGTGGCTCACACCTGTAATCCCAGCACTTTGGGAAGCTGAGGTGGGTGGATCACATGAGGTAAAAAATTTGAGACCAGCCTGGCCAACATGGCGAAACCCCATCTCTACTAAAAATACAAAAATTAGCTGGGCGTGACGGCATGTGCCTGTAATCCCCACTACTCAAGAGGCTGAGTCACAAGAATTGCCCAAACCCAGGAGGCAGAGGCTGCAGTGAGCCAAGATAGTGCCATTGCAGTCCAGTCTGGGTGACAGAGGGAGACTCTATCTCCAAAAAAAAAAAAAAAAAAAGAAGAAGAAGAAAAGAAAGTAAATGGAAAGGAGAAGGAGTTGGCTGAAGAGTGAAGTGGGGTTTTGGTGTCAGCAGGTGGGAGCTCTGTCCTGAGGCTATATGATTTGCTACTTCTCCTCCACCACAAAGCAATGGGAAGTCATTTTAAGGAGGGAGACAGCTCTTCCATCCATGAAAAGACCTTGTCTGGATGCATCTGAGTGTCGACAGGGCCCAGGAAGATTAAAAAAATCTTGACAACTGCAGCCTTGATGGAAATAGGAAGAGAAACGTGATCATCATCATCAACAGACAAGGTTCAGTGGAAAGGGAAGCAAAGTTGGAGTCCCTCAGACCTGGTTTCAAATCCTGGCTCTGCCACTTGCTGGGTGTGTGGCCTTAGGTAAATCACATCTCCTCTTGGGCCTCAGTTTCTCCATCTAAGAAAATGGGTTAGTGAAACAGCCTTCATCTGTTGTACGTGTGCCCATTGTACATGTGCTGGCAGAATCTTCTGTCTGTGTCTGTCTGTGCCATCTGACTGTAGGCTGCTCGGGGTTTGTGCTGGCCCCATGAATAGTTTGTGGAATGAGTTATACGCCCTCATCCAGGATCTGATGAATGGAAAGTGAAGCATCTACGAAGTGTTTTTCATATCTCTAGATGTCCTGGATCCTTCCAACAGCCCTTAGAGGGAGGGGGCTGTCAGATGCACTATTTCAAAGAGAGGGCCCCTAAATATAGAAGAGGGACGCTGGCCTGCCCATGACCACATAGCAAGGTGGAAATCAAGCCCAAGTCTCAGAACTCTCCCTTCCTTCCTTCCTTTCTTCCTTCCTTCCTTCCTTTCTTCCTTCCTTCCTTCCTTCCTGTCTTCCTCCCTGTCTTTCATCAAGCCCAAGTCTCAGAACTCTTCCTTTCCTTCCTTCCTTCCCTCCCTCCCTCCCTCTTTCTTTCTTTCTTTTCTTTCTCTCTCTCTTTCTTTCTCTTTCTTTCTTTCTTTCTTTCTTTCTTTCTTTCTTTCTTTCTTTCTTTCTTTCTCTCTCTTTCTCTTTCTCTCTTTCTTTCTCTTTCTCTTTCCTTCCTTCTTTTTATGAGTCAGAGTCTCGCTCTGTCACCCAGACTGGAGTGCAGTGGCATGACCTTGGCCCACTGCAGATTCTGCCTTCTGGGTTTAAGCAATTCTCCTGCCTCAGCCTCCTGAGTAACTGGGATTACAGGCACCCACCACCATGCCTGTTCAATTTTTTTTGTATTTTTAGTAGAGATGGGGTTGTGCCCTGTTGGCCAGGCTGGTCTCGAACTCCTGACCTCGGCCTCCCAAAGTGCTGGGATTACAGGGGTGAGCCACCATGCCTAGCCTCAGAACGCTAATTTCTAATATACTGTAAGTGGACACTGCACTCTCAGGACTTGTATCTCCAGACTGGAGGAGCCTTTAGACAGGACAGTCATGGGGTAGGGGAGGGATGAGTGTTTCAGCTGATGCCCAAGGAAGAATCAAGAGGTACTTACAGCACTGGTTGCTGGGGACAGGCAGAGGCTTGTCTTGCTCATCTTGGAACGAATACTGAAGGGGTGGCGGAAGGAGAAAGGGCTTATCTCAGAGGGGCCAAAGGCCAGGGGACCAGGATAGTCGTCTGTTCCATCCCATCCCGACTTCCCTCTGCCTCCCAAATTCTCTCCCCCACTATGAGAAGGACACAGGGAGTAAGAGAGAAAAGGAGAGAAAGATACACACACACACACACACACACACACACACACACACACACACACAGAGATGTGAGAGAGAGAGAGAAAGACGGAGACAGAGACAGAGAAGGAGTGAGAAACAGAGATAGAAAAAGACTAGGGGCCAGGTGCAGTGACTCACACCTGTAATCCCAGCACTTTGGGAGGCCGAGACAGGCAGATCACTTGAGGTCAGGAGTCTGAGACCAGCCTGGCCAACATGGTGAAACCCTGTCTCTATTAAAAACACAAAAAATTAGCTGGGCGTGGTGGCACGCGCCTGTAAGCCCAGCTGCTTGGGAGGCTGAGGTACGAGATTCACTTAAACCCGGGCGGCGGAGGTTGCAGTGAGCTGAGATTGTGCCATTGCACTCCAGCCTGGACGACAGAGGGAGGCTCCATCTCAAACAAACAAACAAACAAACAACTAGGTATATACCCAAAGGAAAAGAAATTGTCCTACCAAAAAGACACATGCACACGTATGTTCATGGCAGTGCTATTCACAACAGCAAAGACATGGAATAAACTTAGGTGCCCATCAATGGTGGATTGGATTTTTTTTTTTTTTTTTTGAGACAGAGTCTTGCTGTGTCACCCCGGCTGGAGTGCAGTGGCGTAATCTCGGCTCACTGCAACCTCCTCCCGAGTAGCTGGGATTATACGTGCATGCTGCCATGCCCAGCTAATTTTTTGTGTTTTTAGTAGAGACGGGGTTTCACCATGTTGGCCAGGCTGGTCTCGAACTCCTGACCTCAAACGATCTGCCCGCCACGGCCTTCCAAATTGCTGGGATTACAGGTGTGAGCCACTGAGCCTGGCTAATTTTTTTTTTTTTTTTTTTAGTAGAGACGGGGTTTCACTGTGTTGGCCAGGCTGATCTTGAACTCCTGACTTCAGGTGATTTGCCCACCTTGGTCCCCCAAAGTGCTGGAATTCCAGGCATGAGCCACTGCGCCTGGCCTCTGCATGTTTCTTGACCCCATCATTGTCTTGAGATTGGACCACATGGGTCATGGACGCAGTCAGGTTAACAAAGTTAGAAACAGAGACGCAGGGAAAGACAAGCTCAGAGAGAAACAGCATCAGTAAGTGAAAATCGTGGGGAGACAGAGACAGAAACAAGGAAGAAAACAGCCCCCTCCCAGCGCAACACTCACTTCATCCTGGTCCCGCATAGCGTTGAGCTGCTCCAGCTTTTTGGCCCAGTAGCGAGCCTCCTCTTCGGGAATGTCTGCAAGCAGAGCCGTGTCCGTGAGCCTGGAAGCTCCTCCCTGCCCCTCAGCCTCCATCCTCCAGGCCTACTGAGTTCCAGCCGGGCCCTGGTTTCTGGGGTCTTTGGCAAAGCCTCAGAAGTAGGGGTGGGCTGGCCTGGGGTCTCAAGAGGGTGGATGGAGATGAAGGGGAGGTACCGTGGTGTCTCTGATGCCCCTCTTCCCAGAGCTGGATGGAGAATAGTTGGAGGATGAGAGGAGATGGTTCCTAGCCTTTACGAGGGTGGGGAAGCCATTGTTTTTATTTAATTTTTTTAAATTAAAAAAAATTTTTTTTGAGACGGAGTCTCACTCTGTTGCCCAGGCTGGAGTACAGTGGAGCAATCGTGGCTCACTGCAACCTTCGCCTCCCGGGTTCAAGCAATTCTCCTGCCTCCGCCTCCTAAGTAGCTAGGATTCCAGGTATGCGCCACCACGCCTGGCTAATTTTTTGTATTTTGAGTAGAGACAGGGTTTCTCCATGTTGGCCAGGCTGGTCTGAAACTCCTGACGTCAGGTGATCCATCCACCTCAGCCTCTCAAAGTGCTGGGATTACAGGCATCAGCCACCATGCCCATTGTTTTTATTTTTTATTTTTTAGAGACAGGGTCTCACTCTGTCACCCAGGCTGGAGTGCAGTGGCACAATCACAGCTCACTGCAGCCTCAAACTCCTGGGCTCGAGCTATCCTCCCGCCTCAGCCTCCTGAATAGTTGGGACTACAGGCACCTGGTGAATTTCTTTTTCTTTTCTTTTCTTTTTTTTTTTTTTTTGAGATGGAGTCTCGCTCTGTCGTTCAGGCTGGAGTGCAGTGGCGCTATCTCAGCTCACTGCAAGCTCCGCCTCCCAAGTTCACGCCATTCTCCTGCCTTAGCCTCCCGAGTAGCTGGGACTACAGGTGCCCGCCACCACACCGGCTAATTGTTTTGTGTTTTTAGTAGAGACGGGGTTTCACCGTGTTAGCCGGGATGGTCTCGATCTCCTGACCTCGTGATCCACCCACCTCAGCCTCCCAAAGTGCTGGGATTACAGGCGTGAGCCACCTGCGCCCAGCAGCCACCTCGCCTGGTGAATTTTTAACTTTTTCATAGAGATGGGATCTCACTAGATCGCCCAGGCTGGCCTCAAACTCCTGGCCTCAAATGATCCTCCCACCTCAGCCTCCCAAAGTGCTGGGATTACAGGCATGAGATACTGTGCCTGGCCAGCCATGGGTTCTTAGAAGAATGAGGTGGAGAGGCTCAAGGTGCTTCCGGAAAGGAAGAGGGGACTATCTGTTCTCAGCCTCTGTCTACATGTCTCTCTCTGTCTCTCTTTGTCTCTCTCTCTCTGTCTGTCTCTCCTCCTATCCCCAGCTCAATGTTGCAGCCTTAGGCATCACCAAGGAACCGCCAGGATAGCTCAGCCCTGAGCGCCGTGGGTTTGTGAAACATTTGCAGCTCATTGGGAAGGTACGGGGCCTGGGTCATGGCCTGCACGCAGCAGGTTCAGCCTGTTGACTCTCCTGGAATAGCTGAGTGAGTCCAGAAGTGGGGCCGGGCTGGATGAATGTCCCGTGCCTGGGTACTCACCTAAGGGCAGCTCAAAGCGCGTGTCCAGGAGGATGCGGTGGAAAGTGGGGTCCTTGGTGCCGCAGATCTCACTGTCCGCCATGATGACCTGGGAGTCCAGTGTCAGCCACTCTCCAGGGCCCTCCTGGAGGTCAGTGGAGGAGGTGTGTGGGTCAGGCATCTGCTACGCTGGTCCCTGGGGCCCCTACTCTCACATGAGACATCCCCCTCACCCCTACCCCAAAACAAAAGTCGTGTCTCCTCTCCCTCTTCCTTTCCTTCCTTCCTTCCTTCTCTCCTTCCCTCCTTCTCTCCTTCCTTCCTCTTTCTCTCCTTCCTTCCTTCCTTCCTTTTCTCTTTCTTTCTTCTTTCTTTCTCTTTCTTTCTTTCCTTCTTTTTTCTTTCCCTCCCTCCCTTCCTTCCTTCCCTCCTTCCTTTCTCTTTCTCTCCTTCCTTCTTCTTTCTTTCTCTTTCTTTCTTTCCTCTTTCTTTCTCCTTCCTTCTTTCCTTCCTTCCTTCCTTCCTTCCTTCCTTCCTTCCTTCCTTCCTTCCTTCCTTCCTTCCTTCCCTTCTTTCTTTCTTTCTTTCTTTCTTTCTTTCTTTCTTTCTTTCTTTC